>NC_057749.1:25495400-25609749 GCF_004010195.1 Chiloscyllium plagiosum
CTATGTTATTAGATAGTCTTTATAAATCCGATAGAGAATGTAGTGTCCTACGACCAGTGGGGGTATCTTCCGTCAGTAATATTTATCATTTGGTACATGATGAAGTATCGGGAGATATGGATAATCTGCTTAAAACATGGGATCAGGATTTGGGACTAGAAATCTCTATAGAAACGTGGAATGATATTTGGGAAAATGCTAGAAGAATTACTATTTGTAACAGAACCCAGGCTATCCAGCTGAAGATACTTCATAGGGCCCATATAGCACCGGTTCGATTGGCAAAATTTAAGGCAGGAGCATCTCCAATGTGTCCTAAATGCAAAATAGAGGTGGGCACTCTTGTATATTGCTTATGGACCTGTCATAAGATCCGTGGATATTGGACTAAAGTAGCAAGTACCCTGATAGAAATTTTAGGAACGGAAATTAAAGTGGACCCCGTATCTCTCCTCTTGGGCTTTTCGAACTTTCCCTCCCTGGACACGTATGGGAAGAGACTATTTTCTATTCTTTCTTTCTGTGCAAGGAAAAATATTTTGGTAAACTGGGTGGCTGAGGGCCCCCCTGGACTTTCAAATTGGCACAGACTAATTATGGAATGTATTCCCCTTGACTTCCTTACAAATATGGTGCACCGAAAGACCGAATTATTTTATAAAATATGGCAGCCCTTTTTGAATTACATAAATACAGATATTTCGGCTATCCTAACAAGGGCTTTTATTTAATTGAGACTACGAACCTGGCTGGTCCGCGGCCCCTCGGGGGAGGAAATCCCGCACGAATACGGGTTTATCATATCTGATGTTAACACATCCCGAGCATGTAAGAGACTTAAATATACACCCTGGTTAGTTGTAGGTTAGATTAGTAGATAGTTGAGTTTTGTTTGTTTGTGGGTTTTTTTTTCTTTTTTTTTCGTTTTTTTTTGTTTTGTTTTTTTTTCTTTTTTGTCAAATTTTGGTTATTGTATATTTGAGCTAATTGTATATCAATGTTTATATCTGAGAGTTGTTTATTTTTGTAAACTTGTAAAAATGTTAAATTTCTAATAAAAATATCTATAAAAAAAAAGCGTGTGCTGGAAAAGCACAGCAGGTCAGGCAGCATCCGGGGAGCAGAAAAGTCGACGTTTAGAGCATAAGCCCTCCCCTCATTCCTGATGAAGGACTTATGCTTGAAACGTCAACTCTCCTGCTCCTTGGCTGCTGCCTGACCTGCTGTGCTTTTCCAGCACTGCACTTTTTGACTCTTATCTCCAGCATCTGCAGTCCTCCTTTTCTTCCTGTATGTGTGGCTTCAAACCAAAGCTTAAATAAGAATTCCAGAGTCATAATTCATAAATACACAAATCAGAAATTATAAATATAATTCTATTTATATAATTATAAATAACAGAAGCACAAGATTCTCTGCGTGTAATTGCAGTGCATTGAGTACAGAAGTTGGGTGGTCATGTTGCAGCTGTGTAGGCCACTATTAGAATAGTGTGCTCAGTTCTGGTCTCCTTCCTATCAGAAGAATGTTGCAAAACCTGAAAGGGTACAGCAAAGATTTTCAAGGATGTTGCCCGGTTTGGAGGGTTTGAGCTATAAGAAGATGCTGAATAGGCTGGGACAGTTTTCCCTGGAGCATCAGAGGCTGAGGAGGTTACCTTATAGAAGTTTATGAAATCATGAGGGGCATAGATTGGGTAAATAGCCAGTGTCCTTTTCCCTTAAACAAAAACAGAGATTGCTGGAAAGGCTCAGCAGGTCTGACAGCATCTGTGGCGAGAATTCAGAGTTAATGTTTCGGGTTGAGTGACCCTTTTCCCTGAGATGGGGATGTCCAAAACCAGAGGGCATAGGTTAAGGGTGAGGGTGGAAAGATTTAAAAGGGACCTAAGGGGCAACCTTTTCATGCAGAGTGGGGTGCGGGTATGGAATGAGCTGCTAGAGGAAGTGATGGATACTGGTACAATTACAACATTTAAAAGGTATCTGGATGGGTACATGAATAGGCAGGATTTAGAGGGATATGGGCTAAATGCTGGCAAGTAGGACTAGATTAATTTTGGATATCTGGTCAGCATGGATGAGTTGGACTGAAGGGTCTATTTCCGTGTTGGACAGCTCTATGATTCTACGAACATAGAACATTACAGCACAGTACAGGCCTTTTGGCTCTCGACGTTGCCCTATGACTCTAGGTACATCCTTCTGAGTACATCAATCTGTATTTCTGTCAGAATCAAAAAGTTTAAAAAATAAAGTACAACGTGACATTGACCAGATGAGCCAAAGGGCTGCAGAGTGGCAAATGGAGTTAAATTTGGATAAATAGGACTCAATTGATTTAGGATATCTGGTTGGACTGAAGAGTCTGTTTCCCTGCTGTACACCTCTAAGACGCCCTAAACAAACCATACAGCTGCAAGGAACGTGGTGCCAGGAATCGATTATCTTACCCAAAATCATTAAAAGGGAAAAGGTATTTTTGAAAGAGCTAATGCCTTGAGTCCAGTGACCCTTTTTCAGTTCTGGACTCCAAAACGTTAAGTCTGTTTTATCGACACAGACGCTGCCAAACCCCCTGAGTTTCTCCAGCAATTCCTGTTGTAGTTTCAGCATCTACAGTTAATTTGAAGGTGAGCATATCGTCCACTGTCTTTCGAGGTAGCTGGCTGATATTTGCCAGTTTAAGAAATAAAAGAAAGCCTTGCTTTAATATAGCACCTTTCATGACCACCCAACATTTCAAAGTTCATTGCAGTCTGTAAATAACTTTCTGAAGTGTGGGCCCTGCTGCAATGTGGGAAATATAACAGGCGATTAGCACACCATAAACAACAAAAGGAGATATTGATTGTGGTACAAATATTAGACCACATACCCAGGAGAATTCCCATGTTTTTATCTCGGGCCTCTGTCTACCTGTGAAGTGAGACGGTGCCTCTGTTTAGAAACAACAGTGGCTCAATGCTTAGCACAGTGGCTAGTGGGTGGCACGGTGGCTCAGTGGTTAGCACTACTGCCTCACAGCACCAGGGACCCAGGTTTGATTCCAGCCTTGGGCGACTGTCTGTGTGGAGTTTGCACATTCTCCCTGTGTCTACATGGGTTTCGTCCCACAATTCAAAGATGTGCAGGCCAGGTGAATTGGCCATGCTAAATTGGCTGTAGTGTTAGGTGCATAGTCAGAGGGAAATGGGTCTGGGTGGGTTACTCTTTGATGGTCGGTGTGGACTGGTTGGGCCGAATGGCCTGTTTCCACAGTGTAGGGAAACCAATCTAACCTAGAAAATAGGTGCAGGAGTAGGCCATCCAGTCCTTCGAGCCTGCACCACCATTCCAAAAGATCATGGCTGATAAAATCTCTCTGCTTAAAGTCTCCATCGTTGGCAAGACAGATATATTTAGCCCCAGAATTTTATGACTCTGTAGATAAGCAAGGGTTGTACGTAGCCAATTCCACTTGCGCATTTTGGACATTCTTCTGTTGTGTTTACATATTGATGGACCTCGAAACTTTTGAAAAATAAAGACGTGTATAGTTGTACTGTTTCCACGCATCCGCGCGTGAATGTAGACATTTGGGAGGGTGGGTAAATGATTGATTATGAGCGAGGACTGAAGTTGGGCAATGTCTTTCTAGTTTGACAGCATACCTCAATGCATATTGTGTCTTTGCGTCGACAACGCCTTGAAATTTGCTACGAGTCGCCAGTGCACGTTCCTTCAAGCCTGCAAGGAAATGAGTTTGTTTCACCTGAGAAAAGAGTTTGAATTTGCTCTATAGGAAATGCATTGATAAATTGAATAAGTGAATGAAATTGCACGACAAGGCATAGATGGAGAGATGAATCAATGTAATGCATTGTAAAAATTCTCAAACACAATTCAAACAAATCATAACCACAAATACGTGAACAAAGAAACGTCACTCGAAATTTGACACTCCTAATGGATAGAGTTCAAATATTGGCGTCAGATCAATTAGCTCAGTCTCGCACACGGGAATAAGGACTGAACATTATTTGGAGAGGTATTGTATTTGATGGATGTAATTGTATTTGCAACATTGATACAGTGAGACACACCGAGCTTTACTTTTATTTTATTTTTAACAACTGAGCTTGTGCCAACGAATTAGTCAGCAAGGCAGTTACATATAGATGTTTTTATTATTTTGGAGCAGGTGGCAGTTGAACTCGGATGTATGTATACACGAGTCAACAGATTTAATTTGCTACAAATGGTATAGATTATTCGTGATGGGGTGTACTCAGAAAGCATTAAGCGATTGAGAGAGCGAGAGAGATTTACTAATAAGATGAAGGGGCCACTTTCAAATTGTGAACACAGTATAACAGTAGACAGGTGCTTTGGAGTTACAGACAAATCAGAAACATTAAGTTGGTTTGGTTTTGGGGCGCATCAATAAAAGGCAGGTAGATGTTTAGAAAATATCTGATTAATTTGTTGTCTGCATTGATACTGAATGAGGGCAGAGATGATATTTCAGAGCATTCACTAACTTGACTGAAGACAATGTAATGGTGAAAATGCATAGTATGAGGGGCTTTTGATGCAGAGACAATGTTCAAGAGTTCAAGTCCTACCCCCCCCCCCCCTCCCCCCCCCCCCAGTCATATATCTGAATGTTAAGGTTTATAAGATGCTCAAGGAGATTGACAAGTCAGATGTAGAAAGATGTGAAGAAATCTAGAACAGTGCTTGCCCTTTTCAGATAAGGGGGTACTGAACTAGTTTTAATGTCACATGCATTCAAATGAGTACAGTGAAAAGTTTATAGAAAATTTCAAACAGGGGAGAAATTACTTCTCTCAAAGGTTGAAGAACCTGAGGAATTCACAACCCCAGAGTGCATTGATGCTGGGACTTTGAGTAAATTTAGGGAGGAGATGGACATATTTTTTAATCAGTAATGGGTTGAAGGGTTATGTTCTTAACAGGTTGATTAAAAATATCTAGAAGATTCACTCTGGACCTCACTGTCGAGTTGTTATTGGGGAAACCATCCTTGTGGAAGGTGCTATGTAAATGCAGGACTTGCTATTGGATCACTTCCTTTGTTTTTTAAACATAAATGGGTTAATGTCCGACTTGCAATACTGAGCAATGATGAGGCAAGGAGACATCTGCTGATAGAAGATAATTAATTTCCAGTCTATTGTCGAGAAATGTGTTATTGCCGTGAAATATTGTTCTCACCTGCTCAGTTTTCCACCCTGCCTCGCTAATGCTCTGCACCCTCAGGTTAGGTGGCTCAGTGGTTAGCATTGCTGCCTCACAGCACTAGGGTCCCAGGTTCGAATCCAGCCTTGGGCAACTGTCTGTGTGGAGTTTGTATATTCTCCCACAGTCCAAAGATGTGCAGGTTAAGTGAATTGGCCATGGGAAATTGCCCATAGTGCTAGACGCATTAGTCAGAGGGAAATGGTGGGTTACTCTTTGGAGGGTCAGGTTGGGCTGAAGGACCTGTTTTTGCATGTAGGGGATCTAATCCAATTACTTTCCCTCAGATCTAACTAGATTTAGCTGCTGTTTAACTTCACTGTGTGTTGTAGTGACCCTCAGGTTAAACTCAGTTGGCTCTCTCTCTCTCTTTAATGAGAGAGCAGCCCTATGGTCCTGTGGGACTAGGGCAGCTTTACCTTTATGTTAGAGACAAAAATATTGCAGATGCTGGAATCCAAATAGACAGGCAGGAGGCTGAAAGAACACAGCTAGCCAGACTCCCTTCCCAGCCCCTCCCCAACCCTTCCACTACTCCCTGCCATCAACTGGATCCATTCTTCCCATTGACCAACCAGGTCGTACCTTCTACCTGTCTTAACCTATCCACACTTCACCACCCTGCCCCCTCGACCTCCTCTATCTGCAGCTTCCCCAACACCCACCCCAGTCCTGAAGAAGGGTTACACCTGAAATGTCAACTTCTTCACCTCTTGATGCTGCCTGGCTTGCTGTGTTCTTCCAGCCTCCTGTTCGTTTATTACCTTTATATTGGGCAAGGCAAACAGGGTGTTTCTTTAATCTACAGGCTTGGGAAACGCCATTTAAAAAGTTGAATCCCAAGTGGGGCCAGATGTTGTCTTGCAATGATTAGTAATGGGGAGAGTCTTTTAACGTCTCACTGTCATATAAGAAATAAAGTTCTTTTATGCCTGAGTAGACTGGAGTTTGCCTTGTCTCTAGTATTAGCATGTTCCCTCAGTCATCTTTGACAATGTAGCACTGCATAGAATGTTAGTTCTGGGCACAGTAGACCTTTAATAATTATTGTGCAAATTGTATACTTAAGTATTTACACTTGTGCAATTGTCTTGTAATTTATTTTAATTCTCTATAATTGGCTTGAATTATAATTACAATGATTTTATTTTGTTTCAATCATTTCAACTCAGTGTCTGTTGTCATGATGACTTTTCGATAAGCAATCATCTGTCTGTCTTCAAATTTCAGGAGTGGAATTTGTACCCACTTATTCAGAATAACTGAATCATCAACTCCACCCTTTCTCAATGCTCCCTATGCCCTAATTAATCAGGGCCATAAAACTGTAAAATTGTGCCGCCAAAAGGATTTTTAATCAGTAAGGGGAATCAAGGGTTCTTGAGGGAGAATTACGTCAGCCTTGATCTAATTGGATGGTGGAGCAGATTTGATGGGCTGAATGGCCTCCTTCTGCTCCTGTGCCTTATGATCTAATTTCGGATCCTTTCTCTTCACCTCCCAATTCCTCCATGAATGGTCCTCTCCCATTTAAGAACCTTTTCCAGTTCCCTAGTCTAAATAGTATCATTTGCTCCTCATTTTAGCTGTTACATTTTTTCTGCTTACTCTATGCAAATAGAGGGAGTGAATCTTTAAGAGATTAACCCCAGCCACTGAAGTCTGTAGAACAGAGAGAGGTAATACAGTAAGAGCAACACTGAAATATTGAATCCCGCTGTCCTGTTTGTTGCAATTCTATTGCACACAACAGAATTCTCTCCCTCCAACGTTTTCATCTTGTGACCATTCTCTCCGATTGCAAAACTTCATGGAATATTGTCCTTCATTGCTACAGGCATGGAGTTTAAAAACAGGGAAGTGATGCTGCATGTGTATAGGGTGTTGGTGAGGCCACACCTGGAGTACTGCATGCAATTTTGGTCTCCTTACTTGAGAAAGGATGTACTGGCACTGGAGTGCATGCAGAGGAGGTTCACCAGGTTGATTCCAGAATTGAGGGGAGATTGAGTCGACTGGGACTATACTCATTGAAATTTAGAAGAATCTTACAGAACCATATACATTTATGAAGGGAATAGATGAGATAGAATCAGGGAGGTTGTTTCCATTGGCGGGTGAAACTAAAACTAGGGAGCGTGCCTCAAAATAAGAGGGAGCAGATCTAGGACTGAGTTGAGGAGGAACTTCTTCACCCAGAGGTTTGCGAATTCCCTGCCCAGTGAAGCAGTTGAGGCGAGCTCTCTGGATGTTTTTAAGGCAAAAGATAGATTTTGAACAGTAAAGGAATTAAGCGGTATGATGAGCGGGCGCGTAAGTCCAGGGAAAGACCAGCCATGATCTTATTGAATGGTGGATCTGGCTCGATGGGCCAGATGGGATGCTCCTGCTCCTGGTTCTTATGCTCTAACATTCAGACCAGAATCTAACTTTCTTCAGTGCTTCAAGCCATTTTGAACATGACTCCTAATTTCTGCTGTGCTGTCTCTGAGTTAGTTTTCTGTTCATGCAAAAACCAGTTATTGTCATCATTCAGAGTCAAGAATCCCACAAACTCCTTTTGACCTTCACCACATCCAAATAATTGCTAACCAATAGTCTCCTGGTCCATCAATTCTTCATTTTTTATTTAGGTCGTTTTGTGTCTCACCCCCTCCCTATCTCAGTAACCACTCCTATAAACCACTGAGATTTTGGCACTCATTCAAAACTTGCCTCTTGGAATTCCCCAGTTAACTTTCTACCAACATTCCTGACCCTGTGTTTGCTCTAAGCTCTGAAAAATCCTTTGCCAAAATCTCTTGATCTCTCTCTCTCACTCTGTCTATCTTGCTCTCTTTCCATTCCTCAGAGCTGACCTTTTCTGAGTGAACCTTTGTCACTCTGTGCTAATATCCACATGGTGCTCCTCAAGATGTTTTGTAATATCGAAGGCACAAGTTCTTTTAAAAATTCGTTTTGTGGGATGTGGGTGTTGCTGGCAGGGCCCAGTATTTATTGCCCGTCCCTAGTTGCCCCTTGAGAAGGTGGGGGTGAGCTGCCTTCTTGAACTGCTGCAGTCCACCCTTCCTCAATGCTCCCTATGCCCTAATTAATCAGGGCCATAAAACTGTAAAATTGTTCCGCCAAAAGGATTTTTAATCAGTAAGGAGAATCAAGGGTTCTTGAGGGAGAATTACGTCAGCCTTGATCTAATTGGATGGTGGAGCAGATTTGATGGGCTGAATGACCTCCTTCTGTTCCTGGGTTCACCCACAATGCCCTTAGGGAGGGAATTCCAGGTTACTGTCTGGAAATCCTCTTGTTCAGAAGCTGCTGTACTGAGGTGTCAATTATGTGGAGAGAGTGAGGGCTGCAGATGCTGGTGATCAGTGTTGAAGAGTGGGATGCTGGATGAGCACAGCAGGTCAGGCAGAATCAGAGGAGCAGGACAGTTGAATGTTTCAAGCATAAGTTCTTCATCAGGAATGCCATGCTTGAAACGTCGATTCTCCTGCTCCTCGGATGCTGCCTGACTGGCTGTGCTTTTCCACACCACACTCTTCAACTGTTAACTATGTGGACTTCTCTTAAGAAGGTAACTAATTAAGGAATAGATTTGTAAGATATGAGGCTGACATATCTTAAAACCAGCTTGAAAGTGACTTGTGTAAACTGAACAATTGAGAATATGTAACTAACTGATTAAATGTTAGACATACCTTTGTTGATGGGCACAGCACTTATAATAATAAACAATAGTATCTGAATAAGTGGATTAGCAAACAAGGCATTCAGGTTCGATTTACAATGGAAACTGTAAACTGGCTGAGGTTACCATGAAGGTCCCATCTTCTTGACTCTCACCTGAAATTAAACTCACCATCAGTCTAACGAGAGAGTGGGGCTATAGATTGGAATATAGTTTCGCCTACTAGCATCTCAAACGTTGTTGTAATATTTATGATTATTGCTACTACCCTTTGTTAGCTTTTGACCAGTTCTACCCAGTGCATGAGGAGGTCTTTTCACTCAGCTGATAATGTCTCTGCCTCTGAGTGCGAAGCTCTGGTTTTGAGTCCCACCTCGATGGCTAAGGAAGATGCCGTCATTATGTGGGCAAGCTGTTATGGGTATCAAACAACAGAACGCGCCAATTGCAGGCTGTAAGAATGGGAGTGAGTTATGTGATGGAAAAAGGTGTTGAAGCCTCTACTTCACTATCAATAGATCTAAGCTGCAAAAAGCAGGTAAGAATGGGCACATTGCCACAGAAACTCAGGCCCTCTCAGTGAACCGCAATGCAAATTTGTCTCACAAATCACATTGATGGATATCCTAACATGTAAATCCGGGTGTGAGAGAGCATGGAGACCAGCAGAGAAGGAGTAGATTAAAACAAGGATGCAATAATGTCCTCTATCACTCAGTATATCTTATGAAAGCTTGCTGATCTAATACCCAGATCAACAAAATGTTCAGCATAAGGTAACTACAGATAAGGAAGGTTATTTTTACTTCATCTTTTCCAAAAGTTCCTTGTTTAATTACCAATCATTTTTTGGGTTTTTTCCCTTAGTGTACTTTGCAAGAAAAACAACTTCCTGCTGTCAGTCTAGAATGCATCTTTTATCTGTTTTTACCCACATACTTAGCTTGGTTAGTAATGCAACGCATGTTCAATTCCCGCACTGGCTGAGGTTACCATGAAGGTCCCATCTTCTTGACTCTCACCTGAAATTAAACTCACCATCAGTCTAACGAGAGAGTGGGGCTATAGCAACTTTGCCTTTCCTTACCTTTGTGCCACTCTCCCACTCTTAGAGTTTGATGTAAATTACTGCTTCAGTTACCTTTTTCAAATGGATAGGACTCTGAGGGGGGATGACAGGGTGTTTCCCTCTTGTGGGAGAGTCAGGGACCAGAAGGCATAATCTCAGCATCATGGCTCACCCAGTCAGGAAAGAAATGAGGAGGAATTTCTTAGAGGCAGGTGGAATTCTTTAGAGCAGGGGGTTGTAGACTTGAGGTTGTTATGTACATTTAAGACTGAGATACACATTTTTAATCTGTGAGAAAATCAAGGGTTATAGGGGATAGGCAGTGAAGTGGAGATGAGGATTGTCAGATCAACTACAATCTCATTGAATGGCTGAGTACTCTTGATGGGCTGAACGGCCATCTTCAGCTCCTATGTCTTACAGTCTTGTGCTCTGGGAGAACAGAGAGCTCCAGCAGATACCTCGTTCCATTTCCCAGAGGCACTACCCGAACAAATAGTTGCAAATTTGTTGAACAGGTGGGCGCATTAACAACCACGACAGTACCAGATACAAGTCAACAACTGAGCGAAATCAGAGATAGAGTTATAGAATCGTAGAGGAGTGCAGCACGGCAACAGACCCTTCAGTCTGTCTTGTCCATGCTGACCGCATATCCTAAATTGATCTAGTCTCACTTGCAAGTGCAGTAGTCCCCCTGTACCAGTGGGGGATATGTTCCAGGATTTACTGCGGAAGCCCAAACCTGTGGATAGGAGCAAACCTATTCATTTCAATAGGAAATGTACCTCCCTGGCAGCATTCTGGTCCCTGGTTCCGGAATGTTCCTTATGTTCCGGCCGCAGTAAACAACAAGTAAGTGAAACACGGAAATCGATTCCGCAGGTACAGGAGTCACCCTGTATTTGGCTCATATCCCCCTTAACCCTTCCTTTTGGATACCCAGCCAGATAACGTTTAAATGTTGTAATTGTACCAGCCTCCACCACTTCCTTGGGCAGCTCATTCCCCACATGCATCATCCTCTGCATGAAAAAGTTGGTCCCTTTTTAATCTTTCCCCTCTCATTTTAAACCTATACCCTCTAGTTGAGAGAGGAAAGATTTAAAAGGGACCTTAGATAAGGGGACCAAGGCTGTTCACGGTCTTCCAAGTGTAGTTCAACTGATGCCTTGTATAATTATAATTTTCATTGCAAGAAATTTTGAGGTCAGAAGTAGGGACATCTTACTGCAGGGCTTTGGTGAGACCACATCTGGAGTGTTGCATGTAGTTTTCCACCAACACAAGATATATTTGCCATAGAGGTTCAAACTTGCTGAACGTTTCAGAGAACATCTCTGGGACACACACTAAACAACCCGACTGCCCTGTGGCTGATCACTTCAACTCCCCCTCCCACACCACCAAGGACATGCAAGTCCTGGGCCTCCTCTACTGCCAATCCTAGCCACCCGGCAGCTGGAGGAAGAACACATCATCTTCTGCCTTGGGACCCTCCAACCATTATGCCATCAACGTCAATTTCACCAGTTTCCTCATCTCCCCTCCCCCCAATCTATCTCAGATCCAACCCTCCAACTGGGCACTAACCTCTTGAACTGACCTACCTGTCCATCTTCCTGCCCACCCATCTGCTGCACCCTCCCCTCGTGGGACTAGATTAGTTTGGAATATCTGGTCGCCATGGACAGGTTGGACCGAAGGGTCTGTTTCCATTCTGTACATCTCTATGACTCTATCACCAGCACCTGCATCTACCTATCACCTTCCAAGCTACCTTCCCCTCAGCCCCAACCCCTCCTATTTATCTCTCAGCCCCCTTTCCCACCCCCACATTCCTGATGAAGGGCTTATGCTTGAAACGTTGACTCTCCTGCTCCTCGGATGCTGCCTGACCTGCTGTGCTTTTCCAGCGCCACACCTTTCGACTCTGATTCACGGGTTGGCAGGATTACCCTGGTTCACTAGAATTTAAAGAAGATCTGATTGAAGCATGCAAAATTCGAACAGGCTGAACAAACTGGATGCAGGAAAGATATTTTCTGTGGTTGAACCAGGTAACTCAGTTTCAGGATACAGGGTAAACCATTTATGACTGAGATATGGAAAGGTTACTTCATTCAAAGGGTAGCAAATCTGTGAATCACACAAAGCTATGGAGGCCAATTCACTGAATCTTTTCAAGCAAGAGTTAATTTTTTGTATAAAAAAAGACTGGATAGGCTGGGATGTCCTTTATAGGAGATACAGAGGTGACCTTGTGGAGATTTATAAAATCATGAGGGTTATAGATAGATTTAATGGTAGGTATCTTTTCCCTAGGATGGGGGATTTCAAGATTTAGGACTGCATTTTTAAGGTGAGAGGAGAGAGATTTAAAAAAGACATGAGGGACAAATCTTTTACACAAGAGATTGGGTCACATACGGACTGAACTTCCTGAAATAATGATAGATGCAGGCACAGCCACAATGTTTAAAATTTGGATAAGTACATGAATTTAGAGGGATATGGGCCAGGAGCAGGCAGGTGGGACTAGTTTAGTTTGGGATTGTTTTCAGTATAGACCGAAGGGTCTGTTTCTATGCTGTATGACTTTATACTCTATGTGAAGTATCAGGGGATATGGGAAGAGAGCAGGAATATGGCATTAAGGTAGCTGATGATATAGAATTTCAAAGCAGGCTGGAAGGGTGAATGGTCTATTCTTGTTCCTTAATTCATAAGTTAGCATTATTTATAGAATCCCTACAGTGTGGAAGCAGGCTATTCCGCCCATCGACTCCACACCAACCCTCTGATGAGCATTTCACCTAGACCTACTCCACACCGTAACCTTGCGTTTCCCATGGCTAACCCAACTATCCTGCACATCCCTGGACACAATAGGTCAACTTAGCATGGCCAATCCACCCTAACCTGCACATCTTTACACTGCTGGAGGAACACCCAGAGGAAACCCACCCAGACACAGGGAGAATGTGCAAACTTCACACAGTCGCCCGCGGCTGGATAGTTTTTATATTTTCGCGCTTTGACCCCATTCATATCCTGCCTTTGCATTAAACCTCAGCATCCTCAGTCTGAATTGTGTACTCAGCGAGGCATTTTTGATAACTGCTTAGAATGTGAGAGTGTCTGAATGGATATACTAGTACCTGCTAAATCCAAAGAACTTAAGGTCAAATCTTATTCCAGCAGACTTGAGCCCAGACACCAGGCTGACATTCCAATGCAGTACAGGCTGTAACGTTGTAGATCCGTTCCATGCAATCCTGTGTTATAAGAATATCATGTAATAGTAGTACCATTTCAACCAATGGGGCCGGAATCACATTATAAACATTGCATGCTTTAAAACCTCGCGCTTTAGAAACAGTGTTCCCAATTCATCAATCGCGTTATTGTGAATTTGTGTTAACAAAACGCGCATTATGCCAGAACGATCTGTACTGTCAGAGACACCTTCTTTCAGATAAAACCAAGGCATTATCAGTTTTGTCAAGTGTAATAAAAGACCTCATGGCACTGTCCAGTACAGGAAGGGAAGATCTCGCTAGTGTCCTCCAATATTTAAACCTGAACCAACATCATTAAAACAGATGAATAGCCGTTGCTAAAGGGTTGATATTAATATGTGGATTATCGCATCTACATTAACATTGGGAATTAATATAAGATCGCAGCTACTTAGAGATGGTGCTCTCTAGAATCCTTACAAATGTGCAAGCAGACCATTTGGCCCAACAAGTCCACACTGTGACTCAGAGTATCCTGCCCGGACCCATTCCCCTACCCTATTACTCTACATTTCCTCCATCTGATGCACTGAACCTACACATTCTTGAACATTATGGGCAATTATTAGCATGGCCAATTCACCTAACCTGCACCATTTTGGACTGTTGGAGGAAACCGGAGCAGCCAGAGGAAAACCATGCGACCTGTAGTAGATTTGAAGTTGTGAGCTTTGCATAGCTAGTCATTAAAATTCAAGACCATGTTTGTCAATTTGAGAAGGCTCATGCGATCTTTTCCAAGTCCTCTCTCAGAACCCAATCACAGTAGAACAGTCTTTCTTGGAGTCCTTACAGTCCTGAATATTGCTCTTGTCACCTCACTGTCATCGGGAGCTTGTAGTGAGCAAAGTGGCTGCTATTTTCTTTGTTGCATTGAACAAGTCACTTTGTACAAAGGGCAAAATGTTGCGAATCTGAAGTGCTAACAGGAAACAGCATCAAGTAGCCCGTGTGGATACTGGAACTAGTTATCAGGTCATGAGAGCTCTTTGGTCAAAGTAAGTGTTAACTCAACTTTCTCCACAACTCTTGCTTGAATGTTTCTCACACTTGTTGCTTTTAATGGGTGGCAGGTTGGCTCAGTGGTTAGCACTGCTGCCTCACAGCACCAGGGTCCCAGGTTTGATTCCAGCCTCGGGTGACTGTCTGTGTGGAGTTTGCACATTCTCCTCGGGTCTGTGTGGGTTTCCTCCGGGTGCTCTGGTTTCCTCCCACAGTCCAAAGATGTGCAGTTCAGGTGAATTGGCAATTCTAAATTGCCCGTAGTGTTAGGTGCATTAGTCAGAGGGAAATGGGTCTGGGTGGGTTACTCTTCGGAGGTTCGGTGTGAAAGGGTTGTGTCAAAGGGCCTGTTTCCACACTGTAGGGAATCTAATCTAATAATTGTTGGATTAAGTGCATGGTATTCGGAATAATCCAACAAACTAAGCATCAGGGGAAAAAGACAGTATTTCAATTGCCTTCAGTGGAGAGATAAGTCATTGGAAGGTTATTAGCTGATCCATACATCCTCTAGAGGCTGCGCTAAATGGAACCTGAGAAACCACCTACATTCTGATGGAGACATGAGTGAGGCATCTGGGCAAGTGACTTTTTTAAAGGGATTGAACAGTCCAGAAAAATGCAGTCAGTCCACGTCAAGGAGTGGTGGGACCAGTTTCACAAGCATTCCATCGGTCTTACTTAGCCCTCTGTCTAGAAGATCCAAATGAGAAAGACAAAAGGGACAACGTCATGAAACCTGTAACATGACACCGACAATCCTCATATAAAAGACCTGTTTGTTAGACAGCCCACGGCAAATAATAACCCATCTCTGCAAAGGAACAGGTATCATTTGGAGAGGTAGCTGTGGGGATTCACTCCTAACTTGCATAAGTAGGTTTTCATTAACCTGAATTGGAAGACTGGGAAGGATTAAACCAATTGAGGTAAGAGGCATTTTTGTTTATTTCATCATCATTGATATTTTTAAAGAAAAAGATGTCTTCTGGAAAGATTCTTTGCAATGAAATAAATTCTGGTTCTTTGTCAACTAAATATTGTTTTACTTATCCTCAGGATAAATGGATTGATTATTAGAATTTAATTCTGTGTCTTATGTCTGTGTGGACTGCAGTTGATTTGTGATTGTATTCTTGGTGTGGTTATTTAATGGCTTGATTGTGTATTCCCAGCGTAAAGCTTGAATGCAAACCTGGAAGCAGGTGCTAACTGAGGTTAGGTGGGTTGTGCCTTTGTAAAGCTGAAAATGAGTGGATTTGGTGTTGCATTATAGTGTATGCTTGCCACTCTGAGAAAATAATTTGGATTTCTAAAGCAGTAAGCTTTTGAATTTCGTTTACTCTCATAATAACGAATGTGGGCACACCTAGGAGGTGATTTCATTTGATTTGTTATCGTCACATGTGCTGAGATGTATGAAAAGGCTCATTTTGTGTGCTAACCAAAGAATTTGTAAGTACATCAGACTGCAGTAAGTAGCACTGAACTCAAAATAGAGTTACTTAATTAATGAAGACCTAGTCCCCTGAATAGCCTGTTTCCAAAATAATCATAGGATTTCAGCAGACATGAGGAAATTTTGCCATAAGTAAACGTTTAGATTCTCTGTATGAATTTCAGAGAAAAAAAATGCCTCACCTCACTTAATTCTGTTTTCTCAGCTTTACTGAGAGATTAACAGAGCAGTAATGTTCCAATGACCTTGAGGCTAAAAGAGGCCAACTCCCTCTTTATCACTTAGATCCCAGGTCAGATTGCTGTTGTGGGATTGAATTGGTTTTGCCTGCATCAATGAGGAGAGGTAGGACTGCCCGAAACCCTCCGTCTCCTTGTAAATTGTCAATCCATTCATTCTCACGCATTGAATGGGGACTTGGGTGATACTGAAAATAAGCTAAGCATTCAGTTTAAAGGGAGAAAAAACATTGATGTTCCTTTTCGCAGAAAATGGGTTAGGGTTAGTTAGTAAGGTAAAAACAATGACTGCAGATGCTAGAAACCAGATTCTGGATCAGTGGTGCTGGATTTTGCCTGTCCTCGGATTTTGCCTGTCCTCGGATGCTGCCTGAACTGCTGTGCTCTTCCAGCACCACTGATCCAGAAATAGGGTTAGTTAGTGTTAGGTTTAGGGTTATTTTTGCATGCAATTTTGTTGTGGGGAAATGGCAGATAAATGACATTTTGGAGTAAAAATTGCCTGCGCTTTACAAATATAGAGCAACAATAATCCCCATTGTAGATTCCAGCATATGCAGAAATTTGCTCCTATACTGTTAGTACTTGCTTTAATTAAAAAAAAACACTTGCACCCAGTCAGGATTTTAGGAACTATTTCTCTGCAAGTGTGCCTGCTGCGCTATAGAATCCCGGACAGCAATATAATCATGTCCAGGCAATCTGTTTTTAGTTATTGCTTAAGGGATGAATAATGGCCAGCAGTGATGGGTTGGAAGGGTGTGTTTCCATGCTGTGATGCCAGGGAGAACTTGCAGCTGTTGTTCATATAATGCCACTGGATCTTATAGCTGAGAGTGTAGATTATGGGCACCAGCGTCATGTCTTGCATTCTGGTGCACCAGCTCATCTACAAAGTGGCATTCAAATTATGTAGTACGCCACAAACATTGTTGTGGAGTATCAGCCTAGGTTTTGTGCAGGCTTTATTCTTCTGTGGAGCAACTGAGGGCTGCAGATGCTGGAGCTCAGGGTCGAGAGTGTGGTGCTGGAAAAGCACAGCAGCTCAGGCAGCATCCAAGAAGCAGGAGAATCAATGAAGGGCTTATGCCTGAAACATCGATTTTCCTGCTCCTCGGATGCTGCCTGACCTGCTGTGCTTTTCCAGCACCACACTTATTGACTCTGATCTCCAGCATCTGCAGTTCTCTCTTTCTCCTCTCACTGTATCTGACCTTTTATAGAGTCATAGTCATACAGCACGGAAACAGACCCTTGGGTCCGACCAGTTCATACCATCCTATAATCCCAATCTAAATCAGCCCCACCTGCCTGCTCTTGACCCATATCCTTCGAAACCTTTCCTATTCATGTACTAATCTAAGTGTGTTTTAAACATTGTAGCTGTGCCCAATTCCACCACTCCCACAGGAAGTTCATTCCTCACACGAACCACCGTCTATATAAAAAATTTGGCCCTCATGTCTTTTTAAAATCCATTTCCTCTCACCTTAAAAGTATTCCCGCTAATGTTGAAATCCCCCATCCTAGGGAAAGGTGTTGGTCTCTAGGTAGATTTAATAGAGACATAGAAACAGAGAGAAAAGGAGCAGGAGTAAGCCGTTCAAGCCTGTTCTACCATTCAATACAATCGCAGCTGATCAGTCATTTGTTCCTACTTTCTTCCCATACCCTTTCATCCCTTTAGCTCTGAGCTTGACTCTCAAATGTTAATTCTGATCTGTCTCTCCATACATTCTCTGTGGCTGTAACACTGCACTCTGTTCGGCTATCCTGATGCACTTTGTATGGTACGATCTTCCTGTACAGCACGCAAAACAACGGCTTTTCACTGTATCTTGGTGCATGTGACAACAATCAATCAATGAGGAGAAAGATTCCTGAAGAAAGGCCTGTGCCCGAAACGTCGAATCTCCTGTTCCCTGGATGCTGCCTGACCTGCTGTGCTGTTCCAGCAATAAAGTTTCAACAACAATCAATCAACCAATCAAAAAACAAATTGCTGGAAATGCTCAGCAGGTCTGGCAGTATCTGTGGAGAGAAATCAGAGTTAACGTTTCGGGTCGAGTGACCATACCGCGAAACTCACTGGATTCGAAATGTTAACTCCGCTTTATCTCCACAGATGCTGCCAGACCTGCGGAGCTTTTCCAACAACTTCCCTTTTTGTCTCTGACTTACAGCACCTGCAGTCTTTTCGGTTTCAATCAAAGCAGTCAATCTCATTTTTTGAAAATTCAAACTGCTTTTGTGGCAGAGAATTCCACAGACTTACCACTCTCTGGCTGGAGAGAATTCGCCTCATTTCAGTCCAAAATGGCGTACCCTTCAATCTGGGCTGCCCAGTCATTGGGAACATTCTTCATGCGTTTACCCCGTCCTGTTAGAATTTTATCGGTTTCTAGAGATCCGCTAATTCTTCTAAGCTCCAATGAATATAGTTCTAACCAGTCCAGTCTCTTTTCATTAATGCTGGGAGATCTGTGCATCAACAGAGAGACCTTCTGACAACGCAGTATCTTTGCCTTTACTAGTCAACAGCCCCAGGTACTTTGGGTCCCATTGGAGCCAGATAGGAAATCACCTCAAATTCTGGTCACCCTGTCTCAGAATCTCGGAAAGACAAGACCCAGACACAGTCAGTGAAGTGGAGATCGATTCATAAAGTCAACGGCACGGAAAAAGGCCCTTCGGCCCATCTCACCTTTCATTTTAAAGTTCAGTTCAGGCAGCTGCACAAAAAATGCCTCAAAATCCACAAGAAACAAGAAACGGTGGATATTCAGAAAGCCACTATTCTCAGTTCGCTAAACGTGTTACAAGATTAAAAATATTCCTTGCACATTTCTGCAACAGCAACAGATATGGGCACCAGCGCCCCACATTAGCATAAATAAAATGGCTTCCACAAGGTTTACAGATTTGAGTTTCAAACCAGTCTGAAAAACACTGTTGGCATTGCACTGTGGATGTATACCGTGGTAGCACGGTGACTTAGTGGTGCTGCCTCAAAGCCCCAGGGACCCAGGTTTGATTCCAGCCTCGGGCGACTGTCTGTGTGGAGTTTGCACTTCTCCCTGTGTCTGTGTGGGTTTGCTCCGGTTTCCTCCCTGTGGTGTAAAATTCCAAGCAGTGGAATGTGGTGAAACGGTTAAAAATTATGTCCCAATACATGTGTGAATCTAACCGGAATGGAGGTGTTGCTTAGTCCCGTGTGAATCTTCTTATCTGTATGTAACCAGAATGGAATGTGTTTTTTAGCCTTGCTCTGCTGTTCACATGAATGTTTATATCTGGAAAAGAATAAAAAGCTGGAAAAGTCTCCAGTTCGGTGAGTCTGCTCCGGGGTTACGTTTAACCGCCGAGCGTGGGTTGTTGGCAACCGCTCTACAAGAACTGACGGCTCCCAGTTTTTGTAACATGTAGAGTGAGCATAAACCAGACCCGTTGTGCGACACTGCGGGGAATAAAATGCCCATATTCTAGCAGTCTCGCCTCTTGGTCGTTTGTTCTGTGTCAGACTACTCTCCTACGAACCTGACCTTGAGAATTTTTTAAAACACTCCCGCAGTCCAAAGGTGGGCAGTGTAGCTGGATTGGCGATGGGAAATTGCCCCACAGTGTCCAGGGATGTGCAGGCTACGTTGATTAGCCACGGGAAGTGCAGGGATAGGGTGGGTCTGAGTGGGTTGCCCTTCAGAGGGATGGTGTGGACTCAATGGACCGAATGGCCTGCTGTAGGCACTCAATACTTTTGCAAAACCCTTAAAATCGCTTTTATGTGTCTGTTTGGTCTTTGGAGAAGTGTCCTGCCTTACCAGAAGTTTACCTGCAGTCAGTGGTATGTTGAAGGAAGGTGGACAGTTATCAGTTAACTCCCTGGTCTTAATGTAAACAGATAGGAAGAGACAGTCACAGATAAATAAGGGGAAGTGTCAGTTTGCCGGGACCATTTACTAACATACAGATACACCACATGTGGGCTCAAGCAAATCTCATGCAGGCAGTAAAACTGGTGCAGTGGATCAACTTGTTATTTATATCTATCCCTGTTGAGCCACATCAGGAAATGTGTTCAAAGATGCCAGAGGATGTGGTGGAGGCTGGTACAGTTGCAACATTTAAAAGGCATTTGGATGGGTATATGAATAGGAAGGGTTCGGAGGGATATGGGCCGGGTGCTGCAGGTGGGACTAGATTGGGTTGGGATATCTGGTCGGCATGGACGGGTTGGACCGAAGGGTCTGGATCCATGCTGTACATCTCTATGACTTTATGTAGATTCCAGAAAGTGCTTTACAGAGAACGGCATGTGCTTGATGGAGTTCAGGACGAGGAGGAGATTTCATTAAAGCTTACAGGATACTGAGAGGCCTGGACAGAGTGGACATGAAGATGATGTTTCCACAACTAATAGAGACTAAGTCCCACAGGTACACCCTCAGAGTGAAGGGGACAGTCCTTTAGAACTGAGATGAGGAGGAATTTCTTTAGCCAGAAGGCAGTGAATCTGTGGAACTCAATGCGGCAGAGGGCTGTCGAGGCCAAGTCACTGAGTGCCTTTAAGACAGAAATAGATAGATTCTTGACCAGTAAGGGATCAAGGGTTTTGGAGAGAAGGCAGGAGAATGGGCTTGAGAAATGTAACAGCCATGATCGAATGGCAGAGCAGACTCGATGGGCCTAATGGTCAAATTCCGCGCTTATTACTTATGGTCTAGTGGGGAAAAGAGGTTTGTAGTGAGTGAATTCCAGACTGATTGTCGAGGCAGCCAGTGCACAGTCGTTGAGGTGAAGGACTGTGATGGTTTGGAAACAAGAGGCCAGGATTGAAGTGGTACAGAGACCTCAACACTAGAGGCTGGTGCCATTTACTGGAATGTAGGATTCGTGTAGGTAGATCAGCACAAACCCAGTGGGCTGAAGGATCTCTTATGTGCTGTATGACTCTACGACTCTCTCTCGGATGGCTGTAAGACTGCAGAAATAGTGAGGGGAAGTCCCATGACGCAAGAACGAGAGTTTCATAAAGTTATCAAAACTGGAAAGGGTGCCAAAAAAGATTTGCAAGGATGTTGACGAGACTGGAGGGTTTGAGTTATAAGGAGAGGCTGGATAGTTTGGGACTTTTTTTCCCCTGGAGCGTTGGAGACTGAAGGGTGACTTTAAGGAGGTTTATAAAAAAACATGAGGGGCATAGATAAGGTGAATAACCAAGGTGTTTTCCCCAGGTTAGGGGAGTCCAAAACTAGAGGGCATAAGTTTAAGGTGAGAGGGGAACGAGTCACGAGGGTGATGTATATATGGAATGAGATTAGATTAGATTAGATTACTTACAGTGTGGAAACAGGCCCTTCGGCCCAACAAGTCCACACCGCCCCGCCGAAGCGCAACCCACCCATACCCCTACATTTACTCCTTACCTAACACTACGGGCAATTTAGCATGGCCAATTCACCTGACTTGCACATCTTTGGACTGTGGGAGGAAACCGGAGCACCCGGAGGAAACCCACGCAGACACGGGGAGAACGTGCAAACTCTACACAGTCAGTCGCCTGAGGCGGGAATTGAACCCGGGTCTCTGGCGCTGTGAGGCAGCAGCGCTAACCACTGTGCCACCATGCCGCCCACAAATGAGGCTCCACAGGAAGTGGTAGAGGTGGGTACAATTACAGATTGTTCTTCTATAATGCAATGGTTGTGATCTTGTGCAATCCCATGTTACAGAAAATCACGCTTTATAAAATCGCTTAAAGTGTTGGGGATGTAATCACCTTATGGCCAAAACATGTTTCAGAAGTTCCCGCTTTAGAAACAGTGTCCTCAATTCATCAATTGCATTACAACAAATTCGCGTTGACGAAACGTGTGAGGGGCAGAACGACCTGTAAAACATTAAAAAGAAGTTTGGACAGGCACACGGATAGGAAAGGTTTAGAGAGATATGGGCCAAACGCAGGCAAATGGGACTAGTTCAGTTTAGGATACCTAGTCAGCATGGATGAGTTGGGCCGAAGGGTCTGTTTCCATGCTGTGTGACTCTATGACTCTATAGCATTCCTGCATAGGCAGCAAGGGTGTGTCACCAAGCACAGGGGTAATGGGCCAACACTAGCTCAAGTGGAATGCTGTGTACAATCCCCCAAATAGCATTGCGTTTCTGCAGGGGTCAGCTACACTCCCATGGGGAAGCAACGACTGAGAGCAAGTGAGGACTGCTAATGCTGGAGAGGCAGAGTCGAAAAGTGTGGCACTGGAAAAGCATAGCAGGTCAGGCAGCATCCGAGGACCATGAGTGTCAACATTTCTGGCATACGCCTACATTTCAGATGAAGAGCTTATGCCCGAAATATTGACTTTCCTGCTCCTTGGATGCCCTCTGACCTGCTGTGCTTTTCCAGCACCACATGTTTGACTCCCGAAGGGAAGCCTCGAATAGAGGTCAGACTGTTCACTGTAGGAGACTAAGGAACGGGGAAACTGTCACTCATTCCCACAGGGTGTGATCCAGAACAAGGCTGAGAGAAGCCTGTTTACTGACCTATAGAATGCATTTGGCAAAAAGAGGGTACAAAAAGAAAAGGAGAGGGAAGAATTCATGTGGGAGCCATTTCTACTGCAGATACTGGAAACCCAAACTAAAAGCAGAACCAGCATTCTGTTTCGCCCCACAGATTTTGCAATCTCTAGCATTTTCTATTGTTTTTGTAACCATTTTCCGTTTGCCTTGCTCCGACGACGTATATAGACAGTGAAAAACCTGCTCGACAAGCCAGAACAATTAGCACATTGAGATTATGCTCGTTCTGAAATCTAGGGTGTCACTTTTGGGTTATGCTAATGAAATGAACAATTGCCACATGTTTCTCATTCATTGTTTACGCAAAGAAAATGTGTTTTAAAAGAGTTTCCATATTGAAGATTCATCAATTTCTGTGTCATTCTGATTCACTTAACAACCTCAATTTGCCATTTCCCCACTGTCACTGGGAATGAAGCTCAGTGTGCGCGTTGCAAAGCCACATTTACAAATAAAATATAAGAAGGTGTTTGATAGGCTTGCCTTTATTATTCAGGCCACTGATTATTGGAGTTGGGAGGTCACGTTGTGGCTGTACAGGACATTGGTTAGGCCACTTTTGGAATACTGCGTTCAATTCTGCTCTCTCTGCTATAAAGATGTGGTGAAACTTGACAGGGTTCAGAAGAGACTGACAAGAACACTGCTAGGGTTAGAGGGTTTGAGCTATAGGGAGAGGCTGAATAGGCTGGGGCTGTTTTCCCTGGAACGTCAGAGGCTGAGGGGTGAAATCATGAGGGGCATGGGTAGAGTGAATAGCCAAGGTCTTTTCCCTGGGGTAGGGGAGTCTAGAACTAGAGGGCATAGGTTTAGGGTGAGAGGGGAAAGATTTAAAAGGGACCTAACGGGCAACGTTTTCACACGGAGGGTGGTACGATTACAACATTTAAAAGGCATCTGGATGGGTGTACGAATAGGAAGGGTTTGGGAGGGATATGGGCCAAATGCTGGCAAATGGGATCAAATTAGAATATTGGGTCGGCATGGACGAGTTGGACCGAAGGGTCTGTTTCCGTGCTGTACAGCTCTAGGACTCTAATTGGGCAAGTTGGACCTTGTAGAATCTTCTGGGTTGGAGGAGTTGAGCTAGACAATTTTTCTCCCTCCCGTTCAATTTTGTGTTTTGCATAAAGTTGCTAAAACTGAGGCTTAAAACAGACGGGAGACAAATTATACCAGCTGGAATTTGATACTGGCGGTACATGTTGATTTCTGTCTGTGCATCAAAAACCTTTTTATTGGGGAAATTTACAGGAGCCATCCTTCTGCATAGAGTCGATGGAATGCATGACACCTTGCAGGATGAGTGACAGTTTCCCTGTCAGCTTTCCTTAGTTTCCTGCAGTGAACAGTCTGACCTCTAATCGAGGCTTCCCCGTGGGACAGTGCCTGACTGCAGGCATGCAATGTTATTCGGGGACTTGTGCTCACAAGCCCACCCCGATAAACTTTGTTTCCAAGTCAAGCAAAGCAAGACCCCTACCATCACCCCTTCTGCAGGGAGGTTAATTGTTTGGTGAAAGCAAATCTGATAAAGGAATCAAATTGTTTGAACTCTGAGGAAGCTTCAGCAAAGGAATCCAGAGTGGACGTATTCTGAAATTTCAATCTGGGAATTCAAGGAGTTCTTAATTTCTTCCATGCCGCAAGGAATGGAAATCCGAAAGGCAGATTCCAAAACATTGTGGATACTGATTGAATTGTAATATTCAGTGGTGAGATGGACAGATTCTTACTTATTAAGAATATCAAGATTTAGATTTTGGCTCATGCACGGTGAGAGGAACAGTAAACTGTAAGACTCCACCACCATCCCTGGGCCATCGGAATCTCAGTCGCTCCAGTCTAAGTGGTCTTCCACTCGTAAGGCCTGGCATGTTGGCTCAGTGGTTAGCACTGCTGCCTCACAGCACCAGGGACCTGGGTTCAATTCCCGCCTCAGGCAACTGTCTGTCTGGAGTTTGCACATTCTCCCCGTGTCTGTGTGGGTTTCCTCCGGGTGCTCCAGTTTTCTCCCACAGTCCAAAAATGTGCAGGTCAGGTGAATTGGCCATGCTAAATTGCCCGTAGTGTTAGGTGAAGGGGTAAATGTAGGGGAATGGGTCTGGGTGGGCTGCTCTTTGGAGGGTCGGTGTGGACTTGTTGGGCCGAAGGGCCTGTTTCCACACTGTAGGGAATCTAATCTAAATGTGCCCCCACCAAGTTTCCCTCTCCTTTCCCCATTCGGTGGTTCCCATTCCATTGCTGCTCGCAGGATCCAGAAAGCAGAGGATCTGTCGGTCTCAGTCATAGCCGCAAGGGCTAGATGTAAGGGCCTCTGACCAGTCTGGTGTGACACTTCTTCATTTAGGGGTGACATGCCTCCCAGTGACATCTAGGGTCTTCTGTTGGCAACGTTGATAGAAGATGCCCAACTTACATGCCGCCTTCAGTTCCATGTCTCACTGGCATCAAGGGCTGTTGAGCGAAGACCAGTTGAGGTGTGGCTACAATTTAACAGAATGGTAGAACAAATTTAGATGCTCTTGCTGTTAACTGCTATGGTTTAGTTCTGGGCTAGCTTTTCCGATTGGTGTATAGTTTTTTAAGGCCAACTTTCAAAGAGCTCCAGGTAAAGCTGGAAGGGGCAAATTTCTCTATTTCTTCTGTGGACCAGTCCTCCAATGCTGGGCACGGGCCTGCGTGGTAACTCGGATAGATAGTGTCAACATCACTCAGCTCGGGTTAATGTTTGCGGGGCCTGGGCTCAAATCCCACCAGAGGTTGGTGGAATTTGAATTCGAGCCAGAAATCGAAAGCTTGCCTTAGTGACAAAACTGTATTTGCCAAAATGTGTCTGCTTCACTGATTTCCCTTTAGGGAAGGGGATCTGCCTTCCATACCTGGTCTGGCTGCCATGTGATTCCCGGCCCACTTAACCCTAAACCAGATGACTCCTTCCCTGTGAGTCCTTACTCTGTAACTAACAGTAGGGTGAAATTAATGGACGATACAAGTGTGCAGAAATTAAAATAGTGATGTTTTTGTTCTACTTTAGAATTTCCACGTGTCGCCCAAGGACGCGAAGATGGGTCTGCTGACACCAATCCTCCTGGCACTTGTCACAAGTAAGAAAACTGTTCTGAATCATGTTAAAAATATCACTAATGCAAAACAAGCAGATTCTGTCGTGTGTGATTTCAATGCAAATAAGAGTTGGGACGGCACAGTGTCTCAGGGGTTAGCGCTACCGCTGCCAGCGACCTGGGTTCAATTCCAGCCTCGGGCGACTGTCTGTGAGGGTTTCCTCCGGGTGCCCAGGCTTCCTCCCAGAGTCCAGAGATGGACAGGTTAGGGTGGATTGACCATGGGAAATGCAGGGACCCCAACGTAAAGGACGGCGAGGCCCAACTTTGAGAATCATTACAGGTGGGTGGAAGAAAGAGGAGGAGGTATATAAGGAAGAGTTGGAGCTTCTCCTCAGGACTGTGGTTTCACAGTGAAACAAAACCAAACTTCTGGCTGTAGGCCTGACTGACAGAACAATGCATGCTCACCTGAGCAGAACCAAAATGTAGGTTTTTGTTCCATTCACTGGCGAGGCCAGCTTTTATTGCCTCATCCCGAATTGTTCAGAGGGCAGTTAAGAGTCAGCCACGTTGCTGTGAGCCTCGAGTCACATGTAAGCCACATCACCTGCCCTGAAGGACATGAGAGAACCAGGTGGATTTATGCAACAATTGTTAGTGGTTGCCATGAGTTTCATTTCAGAACTTAATAAAGAGTTCAGGGTTCACCATCTGTCAGGGTGGGAATCAAACCCATATCCCAAAAGCATTGGCCTGGGGATCTGGATTGCTACCTCAGTGACATTCCCACTGCACGCTGCCAACCTAAACTGATTGGAGCCCAAGGTGCAGTCAAGGCCTTAAGCTTTTCAAACACATAGGCTTGGGGCCTGAGCAGACTAGGCCCCAGGCCTGTGTGTTTAAAGAGGCTAAGGCCTGAACCAAAAGGCTTTCAAGCCACGCAACTTGATATCAATCTCGCCAGCAGCATCAGTGGAATTTTGGGCTAGAATATTTTAAAGTCACCTTATGCCTAAGGTAAGATGCTTGAAAATCTCCTTGTACTTGATTTCCATCAAAATATCTGGCCGTGTTTTGGTTGAAATAGACATCCTCCCTATAATGAACAAAGGCTATTTAGCAGTAGCTGCCAATCCCTCAGGATTACCATCACAGGAACAACAACACCAAGATTATGCCTGCCATTGGTACCTGCCCACATTGAATAAACACTTTAAAGTTTGAGGTTCCAAAATCGAAGGTCACATTTTCCTGTTGACACCAACACATACTAAATCCAAAGTCTTTCTCTTCAACAGGACTTGCACAAACCTTCAAGCTTATTTCGACACCGACTTCCTTCTCAGGCATATCAAGGGAGTGGGTTGCTAAACTTAGAAATCTGACCTTACTGGCCCACCCAACAGTTCATTCAAAAGGTCAACAAAATACCTGACAACAGACAACTTTGGCTACTGGCCTGGGATGGTGGTGGAGGTGAGGGGGGAAGTGTAAGGGGAGAAAGCACAACTGCTTTGGGCCTTTTGTCATCCGGAAGAATAAAAACACGCCCAGATATTGGAAGCATTTGTAGAACAGTAATGATATACTCAGGCACGGCAGAACTAATAAGTGTGTGCAAAACTGTTTTCCCATAGGTGCCATTCTTACAAATGCCACAGAACCAACTACCACCACAGGAACAACAACATCAGAACCAACTACCACCGCAGGAACAACAGCATCAGAACCAACTACTACCGCAGGAACAACAACACCAGAACCAACGACCACTGCAGGAACAACAGCATCAGAACCAACTACCACCGCAGGAACAACAACATCAGAACCAACTACCACCGCAGGGACAACAGCATCAGAACCATCTACCACCGCAGGAACTACAGCATCAGAACCAACTACCACCGCAGGAACAACAGCATCAGAACCAACTACCACCGCAGGAACAACAACACCAAAAGCAACTACCACTGCAGGAACAACAGCATCAGAACCAACGACCACCGCAGGAACAACAACACCAGAACCAACGACCACCGCAGGAACAACAGCATCAGAACCAACTACCACCGCAGGAACAACAGCATCAGAACTAACTACCACCGCAGGGACAACAGCATCGACCACCGCAGGAACAACAACACCTGAACCAACTACCACCGCAGGAACAACAACATCAGAACCAACGACCACCGCAGGAACAACAGCATCTGAAACAACTACCACCGCAGGAACAACAACATCAGAACCAACGACCACCGCAGGAACAACAACACCTGAACCAACTACCACCGCAGGAACAACAGCATCAGAACCAACTACCACCGCAGGGACAACAGCTTCGGAACCAACTACCACCGCAGGAACAACAACATCAGAACCAACTATCACTGCAGGAACAACACCAGAACCAACGACCACCGCAGGAACAACAGCATCAGAACCAGCTACCACCGCAGGAACAACAGCAGAACCAACTACCACCGCAGGGACAACAACACCAGAACCAACTACCACAGCAGGAACAACACCAGAACCAACTACCACCGCAGGAACAACAACACCAGAAGCAACTACCACCGCAGGAACAACAGCATCAGAACCAACTACCACCGCAGGAACAACAACACCAGAACCAACTACCACCGCAGGAACAACAGCATCAGAACCAACTACCACCGCAGGAACAACACCAGAAGCAACTACCACTGCAGGAACAACAGCATCAGAACCAACGACCACCGCAGGAACAACAACACCAGAACCAACGACTACCGCAGGAACAACAGCATCAGAACCAACTACCACCGCAGGAACAACAACATCAGAACCAACTACCACAACCACTGGTACAACAACACCAGAACCAACTACCACAACCACTGGTACAACAACTGAAACAACATTCTCAGCAACTACTTCAATCACAACTCCTCCAACCAGTACAGTGGCACCAGTAACCGTTCCTGTGACTCGTTTGGAGTTCCGATTAGATGAAACGTTTACACCAGGTTTAAGCAATCCTAATTCTGATGAGTTCAGGAATCTTGCGGTTGATATAGAAGCTACAGTAAGTCTTGTTCTTTGAAAACCTCTTTTTATGTTGGCTGTTCCAATTATGGTCCCTAACACCTACTCAGTATCATAAAAGTTTTAATATATTGTATCTTACCTTTCTCAAATGGAGATTTTCAGCTTGCAAACCTTTGTAGGTATAGCAAACAAATTTGTTGTATTGCCATGTTTATGCCACTGCCTGTGTCTGCAGAATTTTATCACTCTCCTATGTCCCTGAGTGTGCTGGTTCAATTCAGCTGCAGAGAATTCTGTGTCCCAGCACATTTCATATATCAGACATTAAAGGCAGCCACTCCTGCCAGTCACGATGGGAAGAGGAGCTTTACCCACTTTGTGCGGTGGCTGTTTACATTTCATTCACATACATCATTTTTTGTCTTGATATAGGACAGCACAGCACTGCCTTTTTAAAAATTATTGCATAAATATACTTTATTCATTAAAAGCTTCAGGTGCATACACAGTTACTGAAGCAGTTCTGTCCAGTCTTTGAACTTGGATAATATTTACGTATATCTGAGAGGGTCTAATAACTGAATGGATCACTATTGTACTTTGGCAAAAAGATCTTAAATGTCGTTTCTTTTCCCCATTCCCCCTTGCCAACAGCTTCCCCAAGGTTCAGTGCATCCCTCAGCACATAGTCTGGAGCTTGCAATGTGCCAGTCTGCAACACTCAGTCGAGGGCAACTTTTACATCTGTTTCATAGCATAATAGAATCCCCACAGTATGGAAACTGGCCCTTCGGCCCAACAAGTCCACACTGACCCTCCGAAGCATAACCCACCCAGACCCATTCCCCTACCCTATACTTACCCCTGACTAGTGCACCTAACCCTCACATCTCTGAACACTATGACCAATTTACCTAACCTGCACATCTTTAGATAGTAGAGGGAACACATGCAGACACAGGGAAAATGTGCAAACTCCACACAGTCACCCGAGGCTGGAATCGAGCCCAAGTCCCTGGCGCTGTGAGGCAGCAGTGCTGACCACTGAGCCACCATGCTGCCCCATAACCACTGAGCCACTGTGCTGCCCCATTGTTTCCATTACTGGATTCCTCCTGGCACACATTGCCAGGCTTAGATTCGATTCTCTACAGTGTGGAAACAGGCCCTTGGGCCCAACAAGTTCACACCGCCCCTCCGAAGAGAAACCCACCCAAGCCCATTCCCTGACCCTATATTTACCCCTGACTAACGCACCTAACACTGTGGGCAATTGACTGTGGCCAATCCACCTGACCTGTACATCTTTGGACTGTGGGAGGAAACCGGAGCACCCGGAGGAAACCCATGCAGACACAGGGAGGATGTGCAAACTTCACACAGACAGGCGGGAATCGAACCCAGGATCCTGGTGCTGTGAGGCTACAGTGCTAACCACTGAGCCACCGTGCCACCCAGAGCATGCAGCTAGAAATGGTCCCATTCACAGCCAGTGTGCCTGACCAAGAGAATTGTCCACTACCTTTCTTAAACTCTGTCAGAAGTGTGCTGGGGTGATTGTTAGGTTGACCCACCCTCATATAGATGCTCTTTCTGTAGCCATCAACTCGTGGACTGGGAGACAAAACTGAAGCTTCAGGCTCAGAATCAGGACAGTACACACTGTGCCACATGTGCTCCCTTTGTCTCAATCACAAGGAAGAGAATGATGTGTGTTTCATCTGGTTCAGCCTCAGTTTGAGGGTCCTGTATGCAGCTGAGCACACCACAGCCCTGAAGTGATTTTCCAAAGTTCTTCAACAATGTGTCTGAGCTTTAATAAGCAAACTCGCAATATGTTAAACAATCCCTTTTGTATAGCTGATGCTTTGTCACTCATTAGCTGAAGTGCTGAGATGATCATAAAACACTAATAGTCGCAGAAGCAGTTCAGGCAGCTTCTAAATAATAGCCTTAATTGGTTTTTCATTTCAACTGGAATTAACAAGTTCATTACCAGAGAGCTGGGGGTCAGGGAAGTGACAGGGGAAAGAACACAGAGGGAAGAATTTCCAAGCTGTACCACCTCAGTTCCCTCCCAGATATCAAGTCCAATGTCCTTAAATTTTCCCAGTGGATGTCCTACCATATCAGTCTCTCTTCCCAAAAATCACCTGGCCTGCTGAGTTTTTCCAGCACTTCTTGTTTCAATTGCCGCTTTTGAGAGGATATAAAATCCCAAACGAATGCTGCTGTTCTGATGGGGGTGCCTGGGGGTCCTCTGGAGACAGCCTGGCAATGTGTCCCAGGAGGAATCCAGCAATGGAAACAAACATAAGAATTGACCTCAACCGACTGTTGCAGACTGGCACATCCCAAACTCCAGGACTACATGCTGTGGGACTCACTGAAGCCTGGGGGTCAGCTGTTGGCAAGGGGCAGTGGATAAAAAAAAATCTAAGATCTTTCTGCCAAAATACAATGGTGGTCCATTCAGTTATTAGTTTTTTCTGGTATCTGGAGTCTGTGTTAGGGCCATTGTGTTATTCATGGCAGCATCTCTTCCAGGAATGGTCCCTTTGAAGAAGGTTAGCTCTTCTCTCCTACCAGACTCCGATGAAGGGTTATCGGCTTGAAAGGTTAACTTTACTGCTTTCTTCACAGATGCTGGGTCTTCCCAACACTCTGCTTTTTTTTTAGTTGTGACTTTTTGATTTCATTATCCAGTGTGACATTGCAATGCAATGTTGTGGAAGTGGTGCACTGTCAGAAGCTCTAGCGAGCAAGATGTTAAACTGCATCTGGCCTCCTCATTGACATTAATGGAATGAACCTAAACATTCATTATAGAAAAGGGGAATTCTCCCTGTATTCCCAAACAACTTTTATTGCTCACCTAAGACTTAAAAAGTGTAGATTATCTGATCAGCTGAACAATTCCCTCCAAAGTAAAATACCTCCATCGGCACTGCAACATTCGACATGGGTTTTACACTCACGTTCCCCTGAGTGAAACCGGAGTTTAAAATCTCTGGTTCGCGACTAAAGGTTGAGCGTATTTAAACAGCCATTAAAGCAGTTAATTTTGCTGATTAATTATAAAACAATTCCAACCAGATCCTAATGTATTTCTTTCCTTTGAAGCTCGGGAGAATATACCGAAGAAGGCTGCTTAATTTTATTCGGGCAAGGGTCAACAGTTTCAGGTAGGAAATGGGCTCAATTTAACAACCTTGGTCATGGTTAATTGATGAATAGTTTTCTTGTCGTGCTATGTATGCATATATAGAGTTCAGTGTTAGAGCTTGGAACTAAAGTTATGCATGGTTTAATGGGAGAGCATTGAACAGCAAGATTTGGATAAGCATGTCATGCGGAAAAGGGGCCAGTAGGGACCAGAATGGTGTAACTGGAACTGGGGACTCTTTCAAGCAACCTGCAGAATTAAACAAGATAAAGCTCGAATTTCTTCAGTTTTGAGATGTGATTGACCAGACATCGCAGAACTCATAGCAACAACTCAGTTCATTTACCTACAAACTAATGATGGGATTTTGAGAAATAGAGAGCTCACCTGCAGCCACACAGTTAGAAACAGCTGCTAACAAAAAATTGAGCAGGGAATGTTGGCCTGTGAGAAACTTTGGCCACAAATGAACACAAATTGTGACTGCAGAGACAAAGCTTGTGAATAGAAAGTGTGTTAATGTCCAACGTTGCAACTTGCTCATTTTAAAATGCACCCTCACATGGATTTTTGATTGCCATGACACAGCTCAGATGGACGCCATTTGGTCCATTGAGTCAGCTCCAACTCTCCAAAGTGCAATCCCACCCTGTCCTTGTAAACGCACATTTACTATAGTTAACCCACCTAGCCTGCACACCACAGGGCAACATAGCATGGCCGGTCCACCTAACCTGCATGTCTTTGGAGTATGGAAGGAAACCAGAGCAGATTCAAGGAGAAGATGCAAACATCAGATAGACAGTCACTCATGGCTGGAATTGAACCCGGATAGCGTGTACTGTGAGGTAGTACTGCCAATGTGCGACCCTGGTGATGTTATACACTTTATTTCTCCTTGAATCTATTAAATAAAGGATTGTCCAGAAACATAATGTTGAAATGGCAAATTCTCAAAATTGGAAGCTGGGAGTACAAGCAGCAGTAACATAACGTGCAGTGCGCATTACCACTGTGATCAAAAACCAATTCTTTAATTGCACAGTTTATTAGCCTATTTTACTAATCAACCTTTCCACTATCCTCATTGAACATGCAGGAGATAGATCATATTTAATTAGAGATACTGCAGGAGAGGGTTGGTTGAAAGATTGATACAAAACAGATAGGCCATTCAAATTCTGACTTGGCCTTGCCTTTTAACGTTCTGCCCTCTCACGCAACAACACAGTCCCTAAAATACACCAAAATGTGAAATCACAGACTGACGTCAATGAATCTATTAACACGGCATGTCTAATTTATTTCTTTTTCAGTCCGGGATCCATTGCTGTAAACAGCAGCTTGTTTTTTGAAGAAAACACTCAGCCACTATCTCCTTCAGAAACAGTCAAAGTGTTGGCAAACGAAGTGAATAATAGCACGAATTTAGGGAACCTTTCAGTCATTCAGGAATCCATCCAGTCTGAAAGTAAGTATTAGATGTTGTGAAAAATGTATGACATTTTATATTGTTGGTCTTGCCTCAACTTGTGAAGCTCAATGCCATCTGCATGATCCTTTCCAAGCTGCACGTATAAGAACTAGGAGCAGGAGTAGGCCATCTGGCCCATCGAGCCTGTTCCGCCATTCAATAAGATCATGGCTGTCTTTCCATAAACACAGCTCCACTGACCCGCCCGCTCATCATAACCCTTAATTTTTTTACTGTTCAAAAATCTGTCTTTGCCTTAAAAAAATTCAATAAGGAAGCCTCAACTGCTTCACTGGGCAGGGAACTCCACAGATTCACAACCCCTTGGGTGAAGAAGTTCCTCCTCAACTCAGTCCGAAATCTGCTCCCCCTTATTTTGAGGCTTGCTCCCTAGTTCTAGTTTCACCCACCATTAGAAACAACTCCTTGATTCTATCTCATCTATTCCGTTCATCATTTTATGGTTTCTACTCATTTGTCTAAATTCCAATGAGTATAGTCCCAGCCTACTCAATCCTTCCTCATAAGCCAAGCTCTCAACTCCAGAATCAATGTAATGAACTTCTTCTACATCCCCTCCAGTGCCAATAGATCCTTTCTCATATCAGGAGACCAAAACTGTACACAGTAGTCCAGGTGTAGCCTCACCAGCACCCTGTACAGCTGCAGCATAACCTCCCTGCTTTTAAACTCCATCCCTCTCGCAAGGAAGCACAATTTGCTGAATTAATTAGCTGCTGTACCTGCGAACCATTTTTTTTGTGATTCATGCACAAGGACACCCAGGTCCCTCTGCACAGCAGCACACTGCAATTGTTCACTGCCGGACTTGGAAGTATATCGCCATTCCTTCAGTGTCACCAGGTCAAAATCATGGCACTCCCTCTCTAACCTTGCTGTGGATGCCTGTACAGCCCACAGACTGCCACAGTTCATGAAGGGGGGGGGGTCACCTACCATCTTAAAGATGGCTACTTGGGATGGGCAAAGAATACTGATCCCACCAGTGATGCCAACAAGTATAACACAGAATGTGTAGAGCTGCAATTCTGCGACAGGTCAGGCAATAAGGTGGAGTCTTTCCATATGCTGTAATGATTAGATTCCTGGCAGGAGATTTTCCAACATGCCCACCAATGCAATCAATGGCTTTCCCTGGAGTTATAAAGGAGAGTGTGAGGAGGTTCATCTGGCCTGTAAACATTGGCATTTAGTGTATGGTAGAATGGCCAATTCCTGCATTACCAAAGTAGCCTTCCACAATGTTTAGGTAATATATTACAGTGTCTAATATTTATTTTTCAAAATAAATTGCTAATACAGTGTTAAAATCTCTTCTAATTTTATCCCAGCCTGTATTCCAGGAGCGGAGGTTCTATTTGGACAACATTCCATGTATATCAATGCTCTTTCAGTGGTCATCAAAATGGTGGCTTGTAGGGATTTGTAGCTCTTTTGGCATCTAGCTCCTGGCATTCTGCAGGAATGATGGTTTGATAAATCCTAAACCGCAGCATCCTGTAGTTTAAATGGAAAAGAGAGACACTTTGGGCTTTCTACTTCTGTTGTTGTCAAGTTAATGTTTAGTGATCAGTTGTTTAGCGGGAATTGGTTAACTCTGTGAATTAATGCACTCAAATAGAAAAACTATTCGAAGACATGAGGCTCATATTACAGAAAACCCATGGCAGGTTCTTGCAGTTTGCAGACAAAGCAGACTGTCAAGGCAGAGTTGCAACATTGTGTACGCACAGAGCGTGGTGAGCTTACGCATGGTTCACCTCCTTGTTTCACCTTCCCTATCGGGGGTCAGCTGCATCTTATCAAAACCTCATTCTGTATTTTGGGACCAGCTCTGTTGCCTTCTCTCTGCTGCACTGTGTCCTCTGGAGCAGAATTTGCTCCAATCACCCAGTCACCTTATTCACCAGCCTGTGCCAATCCCCTAACCAAATCCCAACCCACTGGCAGCCATGAAGTTGATGGGAGTGGAAGGGTTGAATTAATAAATGCACACAGCAGAGGGGGGGGGGGGGTCTCCAAATTGGAGGTTGCATATTGAGGAATCACATGTCACATTGTCTTAGAACCTTCCTGCATTTCAAAATCCGTAGCTGGAAAACTGGAATCTGCAGATTGCTGTCTACAGATTCCCGATCAGAATTCCCAAAGACTCCGCCTGGAACACAGAAACTGTAATGTTTCATGATCTACACTGTCAGCTGACTGTGTTTTCATACTGATTATCTGCTTTTTATTCAGGTATCACTGTGAACAATTTGGAGCCAGTTTCTCTGAATATTTTGTTTGTGATAGAAAACGTGACTTTTACTGATTCACTCACCAGCAATACTTCCAGTGACTTTACAAGTCTGCGAGATGCAGTCGTCTCCTGGGTATGTAGCAACAAATTGTGAATACAATTTGAAAATCTCAAAGAGCCGAGATTAAGCATACAGTCTTTCTCACTGGGTTTCTCTTTCTGTCAAACAGCTCGAAAACGTTCTCAGATCAGGATTTTCCCCAGAGGTGCTGCCTAATTCTCGTGTTGTGTTCAGGTATGTCCACTTTCATCCCGTTTTTATTTCAAGCTTTCGAAGGCTGCCAATGATGTATCTGTCAGTGATTTGTAGCTGTTAGAGGCTAAAGTTGCAGTGAATATTTCTGCTTCAGTATTCAACGCCCATCGGCAACATAGGAGTCTAAATCACTTCGTCAGGCTCAGTACAATCTCCTGAAGGTGTTTGAATAAACAAATTCCAGTCAAAGTTGAATAACTGATCTCAGAACTTCCAAATGAGGAATGGAAATCATTCCAGTTGATTGCAGGGTCATAAGAAGTCATGGTTGGTCTTTCCCTCAGAAGTGTTTCACTCTCCCAGCTTTGTACCCATTGATTCCTCACGGACTATAAGACAGTTTACGCATTCACCTCACCTTCATGCCTCCACACAGAGCGAACGAACCCACTGCTGCACTGTGGCAAACGGATTTGCCTTAAATGTCGCTCCGTATTGAAAGAACGGAAGAGAGGTTCACATTGGATGGAAATTTCCAAAGACCACTAGACGTTAGAATATTGCCCAGTAATGTTTGCCCCTTGAGCTCTCAAGGAGAGACCAGTCTGTGCATTGGTCAGTCGTCTTGGCGTAATTTTCACTCTTGGCCGTAATGATTGTCAGGATAATGGGGAAACACATGAGCAGTACCGCAAACCCAATTTCTCCCATCTTCCAGTGTCACCAGGAGGTTAAAATTTGCCCATCTACATGAAGAAAACATTCCTCATTTCATTAATTTTCTTCACAGTTGCTTGAACTAATTGTCCAGCTCTCATGATTTATTTTTCAGATCAGTAACCATTCCGCTTTAACGTTGAGCTCTCAATTAGTATTTCCTCCCAAATCAGGTCTCAGATGTTAGCTGAAGCCCTTGATTGCCGTCCCTTGGTGTTAGAGACAATCAGAGTGTTAGATAGGGTGGATAGGGAGTGCCTTTTTCCAAGTATGGTGACGGTGAGCACGAGGGGACATAGTTTTAAATTGAGGGGTAATAGACATAGGACAGATGTCAGAGGTAGTTTCTTTACTCAGAGAGTAGTAAGGGTATGGAATGCTTTGCCTGCAACGGTAGTAGATTCGCCAACTTTAAGTACATTTAAGTCATCATTGGACAAGCATATGGACATACATGGAATAGTGTAGGTTAGATGGGCTTCAGATTGGTATGACAGGTCGGTGCAATATCGAGGGTCGAAGGGCCTGTACTGTGCTGTAATGTTCTATGTTCTATATTTTGGCAAGTAAACCTGGACACCAGCCATCTTTCTAATGAATCAGTGGCTACTTTGATAGGACAGGGCTGAGCCGATGTCTGACTGAAGCATTCTGTGCAGTCAATGGCATCCCAGCTTTGAATTAATGTTTTACAGACATCTGAACCAGGCGCTAACTGAATGAAACATTGTGAATGGGAGAAGGGAGACCAAACGACTTATTGAGCAGGATTCCGCCTAGCAACCAAGCAGCCTATCACGTTTCTGTTCTTTTTCCAGCAATGCTTCCTCAAAGGTAAAGGTGGCTGTACACGTCCAGATCAACACGACCAAAATAGAAGACCGACCATTCCTGCGAGATCTGATCATTAATAATGTTAACAGTTCAGGTTTTGATATCATCAGATCCACTGTTCAAGTAAACGGTGAGTGCCTGTTAGTGTGAATGTGTCTTGTCTTCATGCCTAGCATCAAGAAATGACTCAATGTGCTTCATCTGCAAAGACGATAAACTGGCTTGAAGTCCAGGCATTATTGTTCTGCAGAGTCAAGATTAAAGTGGTGCTGGAAAAACACAGCAGGTAGGCAGCATCCGAGGAGCAGGAAAATTGACATTTCAGGCAAAAGTCCTTCACCAGCCCTGCCGAGTTTTCACTACCCCCCAGACCTCTCCCTCACTGAGGGCGAATGATCAGTCCTCAGCAAAGGCCTTACCTTCATCCCCTACCGTCCACACATCAACAAATTCAATACGCGTTGTGATATCAAACACTTCTTCCGCCGCCTCCAAGCTTACTTTTTTCATCAAGACTCCCACCCACCCTCTGAGGACCCCTTCGCCCACCCCATCCACCTGGATACCCCATGCCGGTCTATTACCCGCCCTTGACCTCTCTGTTTTCAACTGTTTCTTGCTCTTTTGATGTTGCCTGACCTGCTGTGCTTTTCCAGCACCACTCTAATCTAGACTCTGATTCTCTAGCATCTGCCGTCCTCACTTTCTCCTCCGTTTATTTGAAAGTACCTTCAAATAAACCTGTTGGACTATAACCTGGCATTGTTTGATTTTTAACTTCAGACACCCCAGTCCAGCTCCGGCACCTCCTCATCATGATTGGCATTCACCAGCCATTTAACTCTTCACAGTGTGTACGGTGAACGCCTAATCATCAGTCAGGATGATTTCCATGCACACAAATGCTCTTCCTGTTTGTATTGAACAGTTGAACTTTGCAAATAAAGGTGACTATTTTAATATTTGAGAAAAGTTAAGGACAAGCAGAACTGCCTTGAAGTGTCAATTAATATTTGCATTTCAATATGCCATGGCCTTTTACCGTGGTGGCACGGTGGCACAGTGGTTAGCACTGCTGTCTCACAGCACCAGGGTCTCGGGTTCAATTCCAGCCTCAGGTGAGTGTGTGGAGTTTGCACATTCTCCCCGGTTTCCTCCCACAATCCAAAGATGTGCAGGTTAGGTGGACTGGCCATGCTGAATTGCCCATAGTACTAGGTGCATTAGTCAGAGGGAAGTGGGTCTGGGTGGGTTACTCTTCGGAGGGTCAGTGTGGACTTGTTGGGTCAAGTGGCCTGTTTCCATACTGTCGGGAATCTAATCTAATGCAGGCTGCATTCCACTTGGTGGAACAGTGAATGACGAGTGGCAATGCTGCGACTGGATTGCACTGGAAATGGACGGGAGCAGCCAAAATGTAGCCATTGATTCCTCATGGACTATAAGACACTTTACACATTCACCTCACCTTCATGCCTCCACACAGAGGAAACAAACCCACTGCTGCACTGTGGCAAACGAATTTGCCTTAAATGTCGCCCTGTATTGAAAGAACCGAAGAGAGGTTCACATTGGATGGAAATTTCCAAGACCACTAGACGTTAGAATATTGCCCAGTAATGTTTGCCCCTTGAGCTCTCACCGAGAGACCAGTCTGTGCGCTGGTCAGTCATTTTGGCGTAATTTTCACTCTTGGTTGTAATGTTTGTCAGGATAATGGGGAAACGTATGAGCAGTATGGCAAACCCAATTTCTCCCATCTCCCAATTTTACAAACATCCCAATGGCTGCGCTTAATACATGCGGGAGCAGCAGTGATGGAAGAATTACCTTACTTGTATTCTGAGGAAGCAGAGAAGGATTAAATGTGGGCTTTATTTGATGAACATCCCAAATTGCCAGATCTTCTTTGCATCCCATATTTTAATCAAAGATCTTCCAGTGTAATCACCCTAGTCCCTGAAGAATGTCTGGGCTGATCTCTCATTAGAAAGACAGACAAACAGTAGTGAGTTTAACCAGAGGGTCATCACACCTCAGGCAAAGAGCAAGGTTGAGAAAGGGAGTCCTTCACAATAACCTCAGTCTTTTTTTTTATTTCAAAAATATACTTTATCCATAAAATACTTTAATGGTCTGTACAGTTGGACATGCCATACATATGTAAACATTCCATTTGTTTGCATACCGAAACAGAGTAATCATTCCTATTTACAGGTCAGTACAATTACATTTTTAGCTGAGGGGTCAGCAGAGCCCAAATGACTGCGCGGGCCCCCTGTTCTTCTTTAGGCAGGCAGATGTTACACGGTGGTCTTTCCCCGCCGCGCCTTGGCAGCAGCTGCCCCAAGCTTCAGTCCGTCCCTCAACACCTTGGAATGTGCCAGTCTGCAACCTCAGTCACTACAGGAATAGAGCCAACGCTGTTGGTCTCACCCTGCATCACAAACCAGTCATGCAGTCAACTGAACTATGCTATCCCTACAGTCCAAGTGCATGCATTACAAACATGAAATGGATGAGTGTACCTGCACAGCTTAAAGCACCTACTTCGCGTGGTGCTGGCCCCCTCGCCTGTGTTGGGAACACAGTTAAATACATAGGTGACAATGTGCTGTCTGAAAAGAAGTTGAGATGTAAATGTAGCTTTGTAAGACTTTGGTTAGGCTACACCCAGAATATTGCTTGCAGTTCTGGTCATCACATTATGTGGAGGCTTTGAGGAGGGTGCAGAAAAGGTTTACCAGGATGCTGCCTGGATTAGAGATTAGATTCCCTACAGTGTGGAAACAGGCCCTTCAGCCCAACAAGTCCACACCAACCCTCCAAAGACCAACCCACCCAGACCCACTTCCCTCTGACTAATGCACCTAACACTATGGGCAATTTCCCATGGCCAATTTACCTGACCTGCACATCTTTGGACTGTGGGAGGAAACCGGAGCACCCGGAGGAAACCCACACAGACACTGGGAGAATGTGCAAACTCCACACAGACAGGTGCCCGAGGCTGGAATCAAACTTGGGACCCTGATACTGTGAGGCAGCAGTGCTAACCACTGAGTCACCATGCCACCCAGAGCATATGAGCTATCAGGAGAGGTTAGAAAAACTCAGGAGGAGAAAGTGAGGACTGCAGATGCTGGAGATCAGAGCTGAAAATGTGTTGCTGGAAAAGCGCAGCAGGTCAGACAGCATCCAAGGAACAGGAGAATCGACGTTTCGGGCATGAGCCTTCTTCAGGAAAACTCAGAAAAACTCAGGTTGCTTTCCTCTGGAGGAGCGGAGGATGAGGGGAGACCTGACAGAAGTCTGTAACATTATGAGATGCATAGATAGGGTTGACGGTCAGAAACATTTTTCCAGACTTGAAATATCTAAACCTAGGGAGCATGCATTTAAGGTGAGAGGGGGCAAGTTCAAAGGAAATGTGAGGGGCAGGTTTTCTGCACAGAGAGTGGTAGGAATCTGGAATATGCTGCCAGGAGTGGTGGATGGAGGTACAATAGGGGCATTTAGATAAGGACAGGAATATGCAAGGAATGGATGGGGACCAAGGGCAGATAGAAGGGACTAGTTTAATTTGGCATCACGTCCAGCACAACAATGTGGACCGAAGGGCCTGTTCCTGTGCTGTCCTGTTCTATTTGCTATGTAAGTGTACATTTAGACGTGATCTATCATGGTCTTTCCTTCCTCAGGTCAGGGTCTTGAATTTGACCGTATTCCAGTGGCACTACGGTTTGAAACTACTACCTTCACAATTGAGCTGAATGATAGATCAACTCCCGAGTTCATTGCACTCAGCTCCAGAGTGACAAATGTGGTAAGTCTTCCACGCAGACTTGGATGATGTGCGAATATAAAAGGAATTTTCTAAAACTGGCAAAAATAATATTCTCAGATTTCCAGCCATGCTTAGCTGCAGTGTTTCATTACCGCAGCTTATAGCCCACACACATTTGCATGGGAGAGAATAGAATGATTGATTTACAGACACAATACTAAAGCTTTCGCCCTCTACCAAGGAGTGCTGATATAGTTAGAAGCTTTAACATGTTAAACTGATCACATACCATTTGCTGTTAGTCCCCATGCATTACCGTTATTGTGGTGGTGATATTCTGTTAGGGGCACTTACCAAGATCTATCAGAGCCTTATTCAGTGCAAACATCTTTCTGAGAAAGCTCCAAGCAATTCTTGGTCCATGAAAGTTCTTGGGTAGAAAGCAGCTTCACAAGCTAACGAGAGGTGCACTTGGTCTGAATGTGTCATTGCCAAACACAAAGGCTCTGAAACATTCATTTGTACTCTGTAAATACAGGACCACTAGCTTGTCACCACCGCTGAGAGGTAGCTCACCACACTGGGTGTGCTCAGCTTTATGAGTCCTGTTGGTATAAGGCTTGAAGCAGCAGGGACACCCACTAGGAATTCGAGCCTGGGATGATCAAACCTCAGGATTACAAGATCCTGGCCACCACCCACCATTCAGTGTTCCTGTCCCTTCATTCATGGATCATGTTGGAATGGATCACAGGAACGGGAGTGTTTAAAATGGCCATTTGGAGACGTTATTGATGTGATTCCGAATACTTCCACTAGAGTTGACACGTTCCGTGGTGAGCCCTGTGTGCATTTTCGATCTGTAACATTCACAAGGGGGGTTGGTGATGATTCACCACGGCAGATTCTCCACCAGCGTTTCTCCACTGGGGTCATTTGACCTCTGGAGAGTATTCGCCACCGTAAACATATATAAATGTACTGATTGTTTTCCCTCCCGCCTGTTCTTTCATACTTCTCATTCCCCTTTATTTATACAACTACATATTGATTTAAAAAAAGAGGTAAAATAAATATCATTTTATTGGTTTATATATAAAAATGAGTTACAAACTTTAACCAGAAAAAAGAAATATATTTTAAAAATCTTTATAATGGCAGTAAAGTCTCACATTAATATTAAACAATGAAATTTTAGTTCATTTGATACTTATGCGCTATTCCTCTAAGATATTCCAAACAGTCTCTTTCATCGTACAATCTCACCGTATTCAAGAACAATTTTTTTTTGTATTCTATCGTCTGAGTCTCCTATCATTCCTTTATCGTAAAATTATTTTCTTCACGTTGCTTGTCATCGGTAAAGATGCTAGGACTGACTGAGGGACATCAGCTACACAATCGTTAATAAGAACACTATAAGAACACAATACGAATGTTCACATCGCCAAAACTTAATACTTGAATCACTCTTGGACAGTTTATCAAAGACATATATAAAACCATCGTGGTAACACTTCTTATTTTCACGTTTACTAATAATTGCTTTTTCCATTTTGAAGATTTGAGGGTAAATGGAAAAAAAACCACAAGCTTAAAAGAAGCTCTCCTGTAACGAAAATAAGTTGTTACTGAAACAACGCAAACACTACCTTAACCAACGTAACGACGATTTTATATAGTTTAGATATGCTTGTTCTCTAACATTTTAAACTTACTGGATGTGGCTAATCATCTTCAGTGGCCAATGGGCGGTGGCTAATCATTGGCGGCGAATCTGCTGTCGTGAATGGTCCCATCCCGCCCAATGGAAGTGTCATGCAACTTGACTCCTATTGCCGGATTGCCCAGATGACACTCCCCTCATACAGAGCTCTCCATCTGGAGCGAGAGATTGTTTTGGGTATGTCGGGAGCGATTCATGTCCTGAGAACCTGACACTGCATGGCCCCCATTAAACACATTTATTCTTGCCTTCTTGTGCTGTAGATAAACAGTGTCTTTGGAAATGATCCGAACTTCACTGAGGTCGTAATCAATGGATTTAGGTAAGTACCAATCACTTGAAAATAAAGAAAATGCTAAACATATCTCTGTATTATCGGTAAGGGTAAGGTCCCTTTCCCATTATTGGTAGCACCTATGAGTACCAGACCCAGTTCGTCGGTGCATTTAATGGATTTGATGCATCTGTGTTTTCAGGCTACAGTGAGTCCACTGTATTTAACCTTTTCCCAAACTCTTTTTTTTGTTTCTCTTTACAACAATCTAGGAATGGATCTACTATAGCAGATGTAACAACAGTATTCAGTTTTGGAACAACAAAGCAATCAACTGTTACCCAAACAATCATTGATAACAGTGAAACATTCGTGAAGGCTGATTTCAGCTTGGACATCAACTTCCTTATGGGCACAAGTATGTTATCCATAACCATAACACCTTCTTTTTGTTTGTAGTGTTTAACTGTAAATCTTAATGGTGAATAAGTAAGGAATGACTGCCTCCAAACTGCCACAGACATGCCAAGTTGGTGGGTACAGGTTATAAATCTGTCACCCACGGACCCCCCCCCTCAGTTGTATCTTGATATGGTAAAGTCCTGGGGAGTGTTGCTGAACAAAGACAGTGCAACAAAGAGAGTCCTCGAAAGTGGAGGCGAAGGGAGACAGGATAGTGAATAAGGCATTTGGTATGCTTGCCTTTATTGGTCTGAGCATTGACTATAAGAGTTAAGATGTGATATTGCAGCTGTACAGGACATTAGTTAGGCCACTTTTGGAATACTGCATGCAATTCTGATCTCCCTGCTATAGGAATTAATGTTGTGAAACTTGAAAGGGAACAGAAAAGATTTTCAAGCATATTGTCAGGGTTGGAGGATTTGAGCTATAGGGAGAAGCTGAATAGGCTGGGGCTGTTTTCCCTGGACCATTGGGGACTGCGGGGTGACCTTATAGAGGTTTATAAAATCATGAAGGGCATGCATAGGGTAAATAGACAACGTCTTTTTTCCAGGTTAGGGGAGTCCAGGACTAGAGGGCATAGGTTTAGGGTGAGAGCGGAAAGATATAAAAGGGACCTAAGGGGCAACTTTTTCACACAGAGGGTGAGAAAAATATGTTATGAGCTGTCAGAGGAAGTGGTGGGGGTAGGTACAATAACAATGTTTAAAAGGCATCTGGTTGGGCATATGAATAGGAAGAGTTCACAGTTATGGGCCAAATGTTGGTTAATGGGACTAGGTTAATTTAGGATATCTGGTCAGCATGGATGAGTTGGACCAAAGGGTCTCTTTCCACGCTGTGCAACTCCAAGACTCTATGAGTCAATGGTACCACTTTGGAATGGTTTGCTTGAACACTGTGAAGGGGTGCTGCATGGAACAATGGAGACTGTGCCTCCTTCCCTGCCCAATCCCAGTACAGAGGTCAGTTGAGTTATAAATCCAGCCAAACAATCCCTTTGTGGTTTGTACACCAAAAGCATCTATTTATATAGTCCCTTTAAGGTACTAAAAGGAAATAGAAATGAAGATTGTTGAACAATGGTTAACGTTAAATCACAAAAGGCAGATGGCTAAAAAGCTGATCAAAGATCTAGTTTTTAATGGAGAAACCAAATGGAGGGAAGTGGGGCTAAAAAGGCAGTGAGGTTTAGAAATGGAATTCCACAGCGACTGAAGGGAAAGCGGCTAATGATAAAGGGCGGTGCGGAGGCCACAGTTAAATGAGCCCAGGTATGTCAGAGTCTTCTGCAACTGGAAAAGGTTACAGATCTTGGAAGGGGTGAAACCCCGGTCAAAATCAAAAATGAGTACATGAATTCTAAAGCAAAAGCATTGTTTAACTGGAGACCCTTGAGACGAATGAGCCATAACTGTCAACCTGAAGGTCATGTACAGCCTATTTAGGCACATCAAGCTCCCACAAACAAGGAGATAAATAGTTGAATAATTTACTTCAAGTGTTGTTTAAGGGTGGATGTTGGTTAGGACCCATTGAGAACTACCTCAGAGTCCTTCCAAATAATGCTGTGTGATCTTCTATCTGAAGGGATAGATAGGAGTTATGAGCACCTTATCCAAATGGAGTTAATTTTTTTAGACCAAGAGAAGGATCTCCATAAACTAATTCCATCATAATAATATTGAGTACAGTATCTTAGCTGGTGGTGCTAGGCACAGTTAACCATGTGGGTAAAAACAATGACTGCAGATGCTGGAAACCAGATTCTGGATCAATGGTGCTGGAAGAGCACAGCAATTCAGGCAGCATCGGGGAGCTTCAGCAAAATCGACGTTTTGGGCAAAAGCCCTTCATACTCTTCCAGCACCATTGATCCAGACAGTTAACCATGTGACAATCTTGGTTTCTCCTTAGAACCTCAAACTTCTCCACCATTCTGTGACTTTTTTTTAATTCCATAATTCAAATACAAATATTTGAAATCAGATGTTCTCAATAGTTTGGAGCAGGAGGATATTCAGAATATTTGCAACGTTATTAAAATATTGCATGTTATGACTTAGAATATATCTTTTACTGTTCCTGCACAAAGATGTTGCACACTTCAGATGAAGAAAAATTCATGTCCTCTCATGCTCTATTGTTTCTTAGTGAACTTTAATGGCCCAGGGGCATAATTATCTTATTCATTTAATCATATGAGATCAGGTTGAAGGTTTTGCCAGTTATGGTATGCCTGTCAAATGGACAGTGAGCCTCAGACATCATTAAAAGGAGAATGCAACTTATTCTGTAATATCGTAATAGGATATTTTAATTTAATGTTGGGGAAAATGCACTGTTGATCATTTTTTCTTGAGATATCTCATTTCAACTATATTAACCAGAGAGAACGGAATACGTTAAAATTGTTCAGGAACATAAACAGTACTCTTTCCATTCTCAGCGACCACCATCCCAGCAATGACCACCACCAGAACATCAACACCCACAACCAGAAGCACAGTGTCAACTACATCTGAATCTCCAACAACGGCCAATGCAACACAAGCATCAACAACAGCCAATACAACACAAGCATCAACAACAGCCAATACAACACAAACATCAACAACAGCAGCCAATGTAACACAAGCATCAACAGCAGCAGCCAATGTAACACAAGCATCAACAGCAGCAGTCAATGTAACAGAAGCATCAACAACAACAGCCAATACAACACAAACATCGACAACAGTCAATGTAACAGAAGCATCGACAACAGCCAATACAACACAAGCATCGACAACAGCCAATGTAACACCAGCACCGACAACAACGGCCAATGTTCTTGTGACACCTGTGACCGTGGCTCTCAATGGAACTTTTACACCAGCATTATCTAATAGTAATTCACCTGAGTTTCAGAATCTTAGAGACAGTGTAGAACGTCAAGTAAGTTTGTTTTTTCCTGCTTCTCTACTTGTATATAATATTGAGTGTTTAAAAATGTTTTGTAAAGATCTACAAAGTGTACATCTGCACTGGTGCTGATTTAGCATAGATCCTATCCTTAAATGGAAAATTTCAGCAGTATAATTTTGCGGTTAATGGAACGGAAATTTTTTTCCCTTTATCTTGCCATTTTGATAATACTGAATTTGCTTCTACGTAGATGATTCCTTGATGACTCATTTAATATCAGCAGACTCAAATGATTCAGTGAATCAAAGTCTGAGGGGAATGTGTTTTGCATCTTCAGGATATCTGAAATAAAATCTGAGAATGCTAGAAATACTAGGCAGGGCTACGTCTGTGAAGTGAGAATCAAAGTTAACAGGCAGAATTTTCCATTCTGGTTTGGATACCTGACTTTGACATGAAATGTGAGCCCTAACTCCACAGTGTGTCAGGAACTGTAACCCAACAGCAATTTTTGTTGCACTGCCTAAGCTTGGCTCAAGGGTAACCAGACAATGGAGGACAAGAGGTGATGGCTAGTCTGTTAATCCAGTGACCCAGGTAATGTTACTTTAACTCCCCCTCCACTCCACCAAGGACATGCAGGTCCTTGGTCTCCTCCATCGCCAGACCATGGCAACACGATGCCTGGAGGAAGAGCACCTCATCTTCCACCTAGGAGCCCTCCCCCAACACCCCTCCCCCAAGTCCCTCCTCCCTACCTTTTATCTTAGCCTGCTTGGCACACCTTCCTCATTCCTGAAGAAGGGCTTATACCCGAAATGTCGATTCTCCTGCTCCTTGGATGCTGCCTGACTTGCTGTGCTTTTCCAGCAACAAATTTTTCAGCTCTGATCTCCAGCATCTCCAGTCCTCACTTTCTCCTAATATACTGAGGGACTGGGTTCAAATGCCACCATGGGAATTCCATAAAGGTCTGGCATTAAGGGTGTATGATGATTGCAAAATGACTGTTGGGGAAAAACCCATCTGGTTCACTAACGCCTTTTACAGAAGGAAACCATCCTTACCTGATTTGACTCGAGACCCACAGCAATGTGGTTGACTCTCAACTGATCTCTAGGAAATACTAGGAATGGGCAATAAATGCTGGTATGGCCAGTGTAGACAAACTGGAGGCTGGAAGAACAAAGAAATCCAGCAGCATCAGGAGGTGGAAATGTCAATGTTGTGGGTATTAACCCTGCTTCAGGACTCAGTTATACCCATAACCACCTCTTCCTCTGGCATTTCATTCCACACACAAACCAGTCTCGGTGTGAAACATTGCCCTCATGTCTTTTTTAAATCTTTCTCCCCTCATCTTAAAACTGTGCTCCCGGGTTTTGAACTCCCCCCACTCTGGGGAAGTGAGCTTTGTCATTCATCTTTTCTGTGTCCCTTGTGATTTTATAAACCTCAATAAGGTCACCCCTCAACCTCCTTAGGCTACAATGAAAATGTCCCAGCCTTTCCAATCTATTTTTATAACTCAAACCCTCTTTTCATGGCAACATCCTGGTTAATGATTTCAGAACCTTCTCCAGCTTAATAATCTCCTTCCTATAGCAAGGCAACCAGAACTGGACACAGTACTCCACAGGAGACCTCACCAATGTTCTGTACAACCTCAGCATGATATCCCAACTCCTGTACTTGGCACTTTATCTGCTAATGGTTTGTCCTGAGCTGTGTTTTATTTTAGCTTTTGAGTCACTGCCTTCACTCTCAGGGATGGGGGGGAGGAGATTTTCTTCACATTCTACCTCAGCCAATAACGTGGTCACTATTGGTTTGTCTTTTTAACTGAGGTTTTTATTGAATTCCTCAATATTTTAGGGAATTGTGAATTACTGGTCCAATGACATTACCATGTATGCCCAGATCTTCTGGGTTAGTCGGGTGATCCTGGCTTTATTAATCGGGACGTAGAGTACAAAAACCAAGGAAATGATGTTGAATTTATACAGAATAGTTGTTCAACCTCAGCTGGAGTATTGTGTCTAGCTGTAGGTGTCACATTATATAAACCATGTGAGTGCGTCACAGAGAGTGCAGAAGTGAGTTACTAGAAACGTTCCGAGTATGAGAAATGCCAGGCACAAGGATCAATTGAAGAAATTGGAACCATTTCCCTTGGAGGGAAGGTGGCTGAGAATTTGAAGAGAGACTTCAAGCCACAGCATTTCAGTTCAGGAACTCCAAAGATCTCTAGGTTAGATGGATTGGCCATGCTAAATTGCCCATAGTGTTCAGGGAGGTGTAGGTTAGGTGCATTAGTCAGGGGTAAATATAGAATAATAGGGTCGGCGAATGGTTCTGGGTGGATTACTCTTCGGAGGATCGGTGTGGACATGTTGGGCCGAAGGGCCTGTTTCCACACTGTAGGGGTTCTGTGATTCAAATACACTACTTGTTGAACCACAACTGAAGTGATAAATATTCAAGATTCTGTTATCAGTGATTACTTATGAAAATTATTCAGACTGGATCTTAAAATGTTTCTTTCTTTTAAAGCTTACAGCGTTATACCGTAGACGTGCACCTACTGGTTTTCGAGGATACCGTGTCATAAGGTTCAGGTAGGCAGTGGGCTCAGTCTAATCAGGCAGTGGTCGCGGTTTGTTAATGAGCTTGTTAATAGCTTTTGTTTTTAATTTGCAACCCCGATGCAATTTGGAGAAAACTAACCTCTCAGAGTTTGTCCATGACTTTGAAACTGTTGCCAGGACAGTGGATATAGAATCATAGAATCATAGTGTCCACCAACACGGACACAGGCTCTTTGGCACAAACTGGTCATGCCAACCTAAATGTCAATCCGCTCTGACCCCATAACCCTACACTTGGCCCATATCCTTCTAAACCTTTCCTGTCCATGTATTTGTTCAAATGCCTTTTAAATATCGTTTGTGTACCTGCCTCAACCACTTCTGCTGGCAGCTCATTCCATACCACCCTCTGTGTGGAAAAAAATTGCCACTCAGGTTCCCTTTATTCTTTCCCCTCTAACCTTAAACTGATGCCCTCTAGTCCTTGATTCCCCAATCCTGGGGAAAAGACTGAGTGCGTTCACCCAATCCGTGCCTCTCCTGATCTTCTACATCTCTATAAAGTCCCCCCTTAGTCTCCTATGCTCTTAAGAAAAAAGTCCTAGCTTGTCCAACCTCTCCCGATAACTCACTTCCTTGAGTCCTGGCAACATCCTTGTAAATTTCTTCTGCATTCTTAATTTCATTATAATATTATGTTGGGAGATGGTGGTGTAGCAGCGTCTCAGGGTCAGGGAATTATTGTGCCTCAGAAGCAGGTGAGTCAGGCCATCGTGCCTGCACTGACTGCCTTTGGCTGGTGTGGGGTCTCCTTACTTTAGCCCATCTCCCTAACTACCCAAATGCTCCGATGCCTCAATTGACCCTGCCTTTCCCACACCAGACAGTGCACTCCTTACTCTAACACACTCTCACTTTGCTCTTGCTTCAATCACACATCATGTGAAGTCTAGACCCTCTCGCAAAGCTGTGCCTTTTACAAGCAGTAACAGCTTTACCCCTAACTACCCACTCATGGTCTTGGAAAACACAGTTAGACCTCCTCTCAGCCATCTTCCCTCCAAGGGAAACGGTTCCACTTTCTTCAATTGATCCTCGTGCCTGGCGTTTCTTTTACCCAGAACGTTGCTAATAACTCACTTCTGCACTGTCTGCGATGTACTCACATTGTTTACATAGTATGGCACCCACAGCTGAGACACAGTACTCCAGCTGAAGTTGAACAACTATTCTATGCAAGTTCGGCATCACTTCCTTGGTTTTTGTACTCTACGTCCCTTATTAATAAGGGCAGGATCAGCTGACTAACCCAGAAGATCTGGGCAAGCATGATAATGTCATTGGACTAGTAATCCACAATTCCCTAAAATATTGAGTTAAAAAAAATCACACAACATCAGATTAAAGTCCAACAGGTTTATTTGAAAGCCAATGCTTCCAAATAAACCTGTTGGACTATGAACTGGTGTTGAGTGATTTTTGACTTTGTCCACCCTAGTACAACACCGGCACCTCCAAGTCTAAAATATTGAGGAATTAATTAAATCAATTAAAACACCAGCCCAGTAGTGACCATGTGGCCACTGCTGAATGTGGTAGATATCCATCTGGTTCACAAATTTTCTTTACGCTGTCCTTACCTGATTAAAACTGAAAAGACTACGGATTCTGTAAATCAGAAACAAAGACAGAAATTGTTGGAGAAGCTCTGCAGGCCTGGAAGCAGCTAAGTATAGAAATGAGAGTTAACGTTTTACGTCGTGACCCTTCCTGAGAACTCAGAACAGTTCCGAGGATAGGTCCCTTGACCCAAAACGATAACTCTCATTTCTGTTCACAGATGCTTTCAGACCTGCAGAGCTTTTCCAGCAATTTCTGTTCTTTTTGCTGTCCTTACCTGGTCTGGCCTACATGTGACTCCAGATCCACAGCGTTGTGGTTGACTCTGAGTAATAAATGCTGGCCTAGCTAGCAGTGCACACAGGGAATAAAACAAAAAATTGAATGGGCCGTAAGCCAAGTCAATGGGCTGAATAGCCTCCGTCTGCATCTTCCGGTCTGTGTTGGCATCACATTCTCCTGTTTTTAAAAGGGAATCAAACAATTTCAGCAGCAGCAATCTGAATGAACATGAGCTGTACCGGTACCAATAAAAAGTTCCCACTCCGTTGAGAATATAGAGCACTCACTCGTGAATTATCACAAAGGATGTTGCAAAGATGTTGTACCTCTCCAGCTGGGGGAAGTCACAAAGGGTTATTCTAATGAAAAAGCAACAGTCTAACCTGAATTCTGAAAGTAGAAGGTGGGAGTATAAACAAGAGTTGTGGCGGTGCGGTGGCACAGTGGTTAGCACTGCTGCCTCACAGCGCCAGAGACCTGGGTTCAATTCCCACCTCAGGCGACTGACTGTGTGGAGTTTGCATGTTCTCCCCGTGTCTGCGTGGGTTTCCTCCGGGTGCTCCGGTTTCCTCCCACAGTCCAAAAGATGTGCGGGTCAGGTGAATTGGCCGTGCTAAATTGCCCATAGTGTTAGGTTAGGGGTATGGGTGGGTTGCGCTTCAGCGGGTCGGTGTGGACTTGTTGGGCCGAAGGGCCTGTTTCCACACTGTAAGTAATCTAATCTAATATCACTATGATCAACATTTAATCCTCTAATTCATCAATCTGCACACTCAGCCATTTAATCTGAGCAGCACTGAAAGGGGGATCACACCTCAATGCCTTACATTAGGAGTCAGTGGGAATAAAGTGCCAATTTGTTACAAAAAAATATAAATCGAGATTGGTTATTCAGAAGTGCTTGTTGTTTAGAAGCTCTGTATGCGACAATACAAATCAAATAGTGATCTGACATGTGAAATTGAAAAGCTATTTTGCTGAACCTAATAAAAGGATTGATATGATTTATTGCATTTCAGGAGTGGATCCATTGAATCAGTGGGTCAATTGGAATATGACACTAATGCCACACCACTATCAAGTTCAGAAGCAGTGAAAGTATTGGCAAATGCAGCAGAGAACAACCAAACGTTAGGGAACCTTACGATTATTACCACAAGCATCCGCTCTGGCAGTAAGTATTAAATTTCACAAAGTGGGCAGCATGTTGTGAAATATAGGTCTGGTCCCAAATGGTAATTAGGAAGCTTGGCTCAATCGTGGATAGGAACACGAAAATGCCATTCAGCCCCTTGAGTCTGTTCCATCATTCAATGAGATATTGGCTGATCTGTAGCTTAACTCCACACACCTGCCTTTGGCCCTTATCTCTCAACACATTTGCTTAACAATTGTTGATCTCAGATTTAAAATTAACAACTGATCCAGCATTCACTGCCAATTATGGAAGACAATTCTAAACCCCTACCACCCTTTATGTGTAGAAGTGTTTCTTAGCATCTCTCTTGAATGATCTGGTCCTTCCTCTCACGCAATGCCCTGAGTTCTGGAATCCCCAATCAGAGGATATAGTTTATCATTATCTACCCTGAGTTTTCCTGTCAATATTTTGAAGGCTTTGATCAGATCACCGCTCAACCTTCCAAAGTCTAAATAAAATTTGTATAATCTCTCCTCATAACTTAACCCATGAAGTCCAAATATCATTCTTGTAAACCTACATTGTTCTCCGTCTAACGCCAATCTATCCTTCCTAAGATGTGATACCAGATCTGCTTACTGTACTCCAAGTGGCTTTTGTATAACTGCAGCATACCTTCTGCATCCTTGTATCCCAGTCCTCCAGATGTAAAGGCTAGTCTTCTAATAATTGATTATTTTCTGCACCTATTCATAACATTTTAAAGATCTATGCACCTGAACCCCTGAGTCCTTTTGGGCATCCATTGTTTTTAACATCAGGCCATCTAGAAAGTACCTTGATCTATCCTGTTTTAGTCCAAAATGGATAACTCATACTTGTTTATATTAAACTGTGTCTGCCACGATTTTGTCCACCACTTAGTCTATTAATATCCCTTCCTAATTTTATGCTATCATCTACACTGTCTGCAATGCTGCCTAACTTTGTGTTATTAGCTACAGTTCTATGACCAGCCAGGTGGCAGGGTAAGGTCGTTCAATGCTCTGTAATTATTGCTGTCCTGAAGGGAGTCTTCTTCCAATTCCAATGCCAGCAATGACTGCCTGTAGTTGTAGAGTGTGAGGAGGTTCATCTAGTGAGTAAATCTTGGCATGTAGTGAATGGCAGAATGACCGGCTCTATAGTGTTACAAAAGCACCTTTCCTGTGTTTTGATCATGTATTAAAGTGTTTAATATTCACTTTTCAAAATGAAATCAATCCTCATTGCTTGAAAAAAAGTGTTAAAATCTTTCCAACAAACTAAACATGTACCAAACTAGGGGGTACAGGTTCAAGGTGCAAGGTATGGGGGAGGTTTAAAAGAGATGTACGAAGCAAATCTTTCACACAAGGGGTGGTGAGTGCCAGAGGAAGTGGTGGAAACAGACACAACAGCAGCACTGAAGAAGAACCTGAATAAATACATGAATAGGAAGGGAATAGAGGGATATGGATGCTGTAAGTGAAAACAGTTTTGGTATGGAAAGGCAAAATATGACAGCGCTGTCTTGGAGGGCCAAATGGCCCTCCTTTGTTCTACTTTTTGTGTTCTCCTTTGGTAGGGATTTGCTATTCTCTGACACTTTTCTCCTAGCTTTCTACAGGGGTTGTTGGATAAATCAATCCCAATTTCAGCATTCCTGCTTTCCATTCTCTAATTTCAAAGGAAAATTATGGCTCCATGAGTTTGGCAGTTTGTAATCATCGTCACCTTTGTTCGCCTTCCCCATTTGGGTTACAACTCTGTTTTATCAGAACCTCATTCTGTATTTTGGGACCAGCTCTGTTGCCTTCTCTCTGCTGCACTGTGTCCTCTGGAACAGAATTTGTTCCAATCACCAGCCTGTGCCAATCCCCTAACCAAATCCCAACCCGCTGGCAGCCATGAAGTTGATGGGAGTGGAAGGGTTGAATTAATAAATGCACACAGCAGAGAGGGGGGGGGGGTTTCCAAATTGGAGGTTGCATATTGAGAAATCACATGTCACATTGTCTTAGAACCTTCCTGCATTTCAAAATCCGTAGCTGGAAAACTGGAATCTGCAGATTGCTGTCTACAGATTCCCGATCAGAATTCCCAAAGACTCCGCCTGGAACACAGAAACTGTAATGTTTCATGATCTACACTGTCAGCTGACTGTGTTTTCATACTGATTATCTGCTTTTTATTCAGGTATCACTGTGAACAATTTGGAGCCAGTTTCTCTGAATATTTTGTTTGTGATAGAAAACGTGACTTTTACTGATTCACTCACCAGCAATACTTCCAGTGACTTTACAAGCCTGCGAGATGCAGTCGTCTCCTGGGTATGTAGCAACAAATTGTGAATACAATTTGAAAATCTCAAAGAGCCGAGATTAAGCATACAGTCTTTCTCACTGGGTTTCTCTTTCTGTCAAACAGCTCGAAAACGTTCTCAGATCAGGATTTTCCCCAGAAGTGCTGCCTAATTCTCGTGTTGTGTTCAGGTATGTCCACTTTCATCCCATTTCTTTTTCAAGCTAATGTTGCAGTGAATATTTGTGCTTCAGTATTCAATGCCCATCAGCAACACAGGAGCCTAAATCACATCGTCAGGCTCATTAAAATCGCCTGAAGGTGTTTAAATAAACAAATTCCAGTCAAAGTTGAACAACTAATCTTAGAACTTCCAAATGAGGAATGGAAATCACTCCAATTGATTATAAGGTCATAAGGATGTAAGAAATATCTTGAAGTCGCCCACCCTGATGACATCCCAGTGTTTCAATGGCAAGTTAGGAATTGATTAATTCAGTTAGGATGTAGAGTGCAGGTTTAATTCATTCATGTCACTGGGCAGACCTGGAGTCTTATGTAATCAAAGTGAGGACTACAGACGCTGGAGATCAGAGTTGAGAATGTGGTGCTGGAAAAGCACAGCCAGTCAGGCAGCATCTGAGGAGCAGGAGAATCAACGCTTCAAACATAAACTCTTCATCAGCCAAGCGGCAAATTAGGGGCCAAGCCACAATATGATGATGACTGGACTCTCCTGTGGTTCGGTGGTAATGTCCCTATGACTGGAGCTGAAGACCCTGCTCCAGAGGTGTGCAAATAACATCTCTGAGCAGGTTGTTCAGAAAACTAGGTTAAAGAATAAAATCAAAATGCAATGATGGCTGGGCTGCCTTGTGGCACGGTGGTAATTTCCCTAACCTTGGACCCAAAACCTTGGGCTCAAGTCCCACCTACTGTGATGATACCTCTGTGGAGAGTGCGTTGCTGGAAAAGCACAGCAGGTCAGGCACATTAGGTGCAGGAGAATAGATGTTTTGGGCATAAATCCCTCATTGGGAAAGTGATGGTATCTCTGGTCAGGTTGATTGGGAAAGAAAAGATTTAAAACTATGATGATGACTGGCTCATGTATTTGTTGTATATATTGGCGAAAACAATTGGTGAGCACCTCCTTCCATTTCTTAGCAATAATGCCACAGGACGTTTTACTGAAAAAGCACCCATTCAGCCTCACTGTGCCAGGGGCTTGTGTTCAATTCCAGCCTTGGGTGACTGCCTGTGTAAGGTTTGCTTGCTATTCCCATTGTCTGTGTGCGTTTCCTGGCACAGTGTAACGTTGTGTGGGTTCGGTGGATTGGCCATGGTAAATTGCTCCACAGTGTCCAGGGATGTGCAGACTAGGTGGATAAGCCATTGGAATAGGGATAGGGTAAGGGTCTGGGTGGGATGCTGTTTGGAGCGGGGGTGCAGAATCAATGGGCCGATTGGCCTCTTTCTGTGCTGTAGGGATTCAATGAATTCCGAGTTTAAACTGCTGCCAAATAAGCCGCAAGTATAAATCCTGCACCAAGATATCAATTTTAGGCAAAGGTGCATATGAGCTACTCATATTGTAAGTCAGGCTACAGAACCAAAAGCATGCTTTACACTAATGGATATGCTATGCAAAAAACAAAGCACTACACTAATTACATGTCACGGAGATAAAAATGCTTCCCTGAGATTTGAAAAAGCATTTCACAGTTGCCAGGGTCCTCAGGATTCCAGTCTTGATGCTGACTGATTTGAAGAGGGTGGACCTCACCAAAATGACTGAGCGAGTGGGAATCCGCCTAGTAACCAAGCAGCCTATCACGTTTCTGCTTTTATTCCAGCAACGCTTCCTCAAAGGTACAGGTGACTGCATTCATCCAGATCAACACGACTAAACTAGAAGACCGACCGTTCCTGCGAGACCTGATCATTAATAATGTTAACACTTCGGGCTTAGATATCATCAGATCCACTGTGCAAGTAAATGGTGAGTGCCTATTTGTGTGAATGTGTTTTGTCTTGATGTCCAGCACATCATCATGTGACTCAGAAACTCCTTAGTCTGCTTCATCTGCAAAAGCAAATGTTTTTAAAGTCGAGAGACTGTTGTTACATAAAGAGACCAAAAGACCTGAAAAAAAATTGAATGTTTTCTGGGCTAATGGAATTCCCTCATTTTCTACCTCTCTTTCCTCCCTTGAGATATCCCATAAACCCTATTTCTTGACCTCACCTGCCCTACCATCTATTTTACATGACATGATTGCAAAGCACCTTGGGACATTTTGATCATAGAATGATTAAAAGTAATCTTTTAACACAAAAAAATTGAATCTTTGATTTTAACAAGATCAGTGTGAGGACGTATTAAATCTTGCATGCATTTCCTTTACACACTCCACTTTGTCTTGTCCCAGTCTATGGTTGCATATCTCTATTAATGTCTCTCTCAATGTAAATTGCTATGTCAACAAGCCCTATTCAATCCTCACATGTCAACAGTCACGATGTAGGTGCAGCCTCATGCCTTAAGGTAGTGCTGTGGAGTATGTTTCTGAATATTCTCTTGTGCACCTCTGTCCACCATGTTTCCTAAAAATATGTCACAGGTAATTTAATCATCTGTATAAGCTGAGGTATAATTTAATTTTCTGAACATAGTAGGTTAGTTGTAGGGCTATATTCCACTTTCAGAGTAGCTTAGAACAGGAAATAGGATTTTTGCAATGTTGGTATTCACCACTCATTTAACTCGTCATCATACACTGTGAAAGCTAGAGCATTTTGCTTCGGTCACGACTATTTCTACACACCCAAACGCTTTTCCTGTTTGTGTTAACAATTTTGCGAATATTAAAGACCATTTTTGTTCTCTAGGAAGAGGTTGAGCTGGAAGTGTGACCTTCAAACTGATGTGCGGTATTCTTTCTTTCATCAGGTGACATGATTTCCTTTCAATCGTTCTCGCTGGTTCTTCGGTTTACAAATCGAAATTTCGTAGATGCTCTGAACAACAGGTCAAGTGCTGAATTCAAAGAGCTCAGCACCACAGTGACAAACGTGGTAAGTTATCAGTTCAGACCAGGACACTGCGAAGATGAAATGAATTTTCAAACATTGAGTGTTATTTGAACAGTGATAATATTGTCATTTTTCCAGCTGTGTTTTGGTGTAGAGATTAATTATGGCAGTTTATTACAAAGAAACAGAACCAGGTAATGTTAAGGTTGACTGCACCAACAATATTATCGAGTTCTGGTTCGAGTGCCAATCTCTATGTCGATACTGGAGGTCAGAGTCAAAAAGGGCAATGCTGGAAATGCACAGCATCTGAGGAGCAGGAGAGTCAACGTTTCGAGCATAAGCTGTTCATCAGGTATGTCTGACAAAGAGCTTATGCCCAAAACGTCGACTCTCCTGCCCCTTCGGATGCTGCCTGACTGGCTGTGCTTTTCCAGCAACGCATGTTTTGACTCTAAAAGATTTGTTGGTTTACAAATGCAATGCTAAAGCGGGTCTACATTTAATCCTCACCCAGGCACAGTGTTGAGATAGTCAGGATTTTAATGTATTACATTGTTCCCATGTAATTTGTTGTTTGCCCACCAGCATTATAATTGCGTCTTGGCCTGTTAAGGGCCAGTTGCTAACTCCCATTGGAGCCACAGTACCACGAGCAACCTTTAACCTTTAAGGCACCTTGCTGTTTTAGACAAGATAGAAAATGGTGGGAGGTCCTACATGACTTCAGCAGAGGGTCATCAGGAGCAACACTGCACTCTCTTATCATTGTCTGTACGTGTGATATTACGAACTTCTGGCACCAACAGAGGGCTGGCTCTCCCCGTTGTGTGAGCTCTGCTTTGCAAGTCCTCTTGGTGTAAGGCTTGAAGCAGCAGGGGCATACACTAAGAATTCAGGCCGGGGATGGTCAAAGCCTAGGATTAGAAAAGCCAGGCCTGGTGCCCTCTGCCAGTGGAATCCCACCATCCACCATTGAAGTGTTCACTTTTCCTTTATTCAAGGATAATGTTGGAATGAACAAAGAACAAAGAAGATTTCCAGCCCAGGAACAGGCCCTTCGGCCCTCCAAGCCTGAGCCGATCCAAATCCACTGTCCAAACCTGTCACCCAATTCTTAAGCATCTGTATCCCTCTGCTCCCCACCTACTCATGCATCTGTCCAGACGCACCTTAAGTGACTATACCGTGCCTGCCTCTACTACCTCTGCTGGCAACGCGTTCCAGGCACCTACCACCCTCTGTGGCATGTATCCCTCTTAAACTTTTCACCTCTCATCTTGAATGCATGACCTCTCATTATTGAATCCCTCACCCTGGGAAAAAGCTTATTTCTACCACCCTGTCTATACCTTTCATGATTTTGTAGACCTCATGAATCACAGGAGTATTTAAGTGGGCACTTGGGGAGGCCAGACTCTTGATGCGGTTCTGGCCTCCTCCACAAGAATTAGCGTATCGTCGAGGTCTACAGCATAGAAGCAGGCCCTTCGGCCCAACTTGTCCATGACATCCAGTTTTCACAATTAATCTGGTCCTATTTGCCTGCGCTTGGTCTATATCCCTCCGTACCTATCCCATCCATGAACCTGTCCAAATGTTTGCTAAATGGCAAAATTGTACTCACTTCCATCACTATCTCTGGCAGCCTGCTCCAGATACCAACCACTCTGTGTGAAACCGTGGACCCCCCAGACCCTTATGTATTTCTTCCGGTTCCCTTTAAACCTATTCCCTCTAGTTTTAGACTCCCTTACCATAGGGAAAAGCTGTTGGCTATCGACCTTTCATATGCCTCTCATCATTTTATAGACCTCCATAAGATCTCCCCTCAGTGTCCTATGCTCCAGGCTAAAATGTCCCAGCCTATCTAACTTTCCCTTAAAACTCAAATAGCACGGGTGGCACGGTGGCTCAGTGGTTAGCACTGCTGCCTCACAGCACCAGGGTCCTAGGTTCGATTCCCACCTGTCTGTGTAGAGTTTGCATATTCTCCCCGTGTCTGCGTGGGTTTCCTCCTGGTGCTCTGGTTTCCGCTCACAATCCAAAGATGTGCAGGTCAGATGAATTGGCCATGCTAAATTGCATTAGGTGCATTAGTCAGGGGTAAATATAGGGTCGGGGAATGGGTTTGGGTGGGTTTCTCTTCAGAGGGGCGGTGTGGACTTGTTAGGCCGAAGGGCCTGTTTCCACACTGTAGAGAATCTAATCTAATCTTTTACTCCAGGTAGCATCCTAGTAAATCTTTTCTGCACTCTTTCTAGTTTAATAATGTTATTTCTTTAGTAGGATATACACTGCACTCAGTACACCAAATGTGGCCTCACCAACATCTTGACATGTTCCATTGTGAGCCCCATGTGTGTTTTCTATCAATGACATTCACATAAATAGTGTCGTGTAAGCTTGACTCCTATTGCCAAATTGTCTAGATGGCGCTCCCCTCATACAGAGCTCTCCATCTGGACCGAAAGATTGTTTTGGATTTGAAGGGAGGGATTCATGTCCTTCAAACCTCTGCGTTGCCCTCTTTAAATACACTCATTCTTGTCTTTTTGTGTTGTAGATGAACAATATCTTTCAAAACAATCCAAACTTCATTGAAGTTATAATCGACGAATTTAGGTAAGGACCAATCTTACTCATCTCTTGAAAAGAAAGAAAATGCTGAATATTTTGGACAAGAGTGAGATCCTTTTCTTGTTATCGGTATTATCTGTGTCTGCCAGAACTAACTACTTGGAGCATTCAATGAATTTGATCCATCTGCATTTTCAGGCTGGAGTAAGACTACGTGTGGCATTACTTTTCTTAGTCGTTGCACAGATGAAAGAAGTTTGCGTGTTTTCACTCTTGATTAAGGGGTGGAATGGTAGCTCAGTGGTTAGCACTGCTACTGTATAGTGCCAGGGATCTGGGTTCAATCCCACCATTGACTGACTGCCTGGAGTTTGCACATTCTCCCCATGACTGCATGGGTTCTCTCCGGGTGCTCTGGTTTCCTCCCACAGTCCAAAGATGTGCAGATTAGATGGATTGGCAATTGTCCCATACTGTCCAGGAATATGTCAGCCAGTGGCTTAGCTGTAAGGGTGACAAGGATACAGTAGGTGGCGGGTAGGATGCCTATCAGAGGGTTAGTGTGGTCTTGATGGGCCAAATGGCCTGTTTCCACACTGTAAGGAGTCTGTGGGAAAGTCAAGCAAGCAGTTTAAATTGATAAGGGGAGCAAATTGTGTGTTGCATCTAATTATTCTTGTTGCATTCTGTATTTAACTACATTGTTAATAGCTTTCTTTCTCTTTATAACTGTACAGAGATGGATCTGTTATGGCTATTAGTCAAGCAATATTCCTTAATAATACAACTCAGCGGTCTGATGTTATCCAGCAACTTGTCGATAATACTGCCACATTCAGCAGTGCTAATTTAAGCTTGGACACCAACTCCCTTATAGGTAGGTTACATGAAGGTGCCACCTTCTTTTCTTTGTAAATGATATTTAATAGAGTATCTTTATGGTCAGAAAACAAGGATTGACTACCCTCCCTAGTGGGAGAAAGTGGGGACTGCAGATGCTGGAGATCAGAATCGAAATGTGTGGTGCTGGAAAAGCACAGCTGGTCAGGCAGTATCCGAGGAGGTGATAAGTCGATGAAGGTGGAAGGTGATGGTGATAGGTCGGACCGGAGGGTGGAGCGGCTAGGTGGAAAGGAAGATGGACAGGGAGGACAGTTCAAGAGGTCGGCGACAGGTTGGAAGGTTGGATGTGGATGAGGTGGGGATAGGGGAGATGAGGAAATCGACATTGATCCTGTGTGGTTGGAGGGTCCTCTCTAGTGCTCTTAAAGGGACAGAAAGACCCGGGATGTGTATGAGTGCTTGACCTGTGGCCCAACCAGTACATACTTGCAGTTCCTTGGTGTGAGGCGTGCCGTCACTGAGTTGAAGGTGTACTCTCATGGCATGGGCAATCATCTGGCAGACTGTGCCACCCGCACTGGCCAAACCGGTACTGGGGCCAGTTTGCTTCATCATGGTCCATGCAACTTTGCACTCATTCTTTTCTCAACTGGGAAAAGCAAACACAGCCTGAGACGTGGATCAGGCCAATGGCCTAGAACATGTTAAGTCTCCTGTGGAATGTGTCAGAAAAAGAATTGTATCTGTATAGCGCTCAGTGGTTAGCACTGCTGCCTCACAGCACCAGGGACCCAGATTCGATTCCAGCCTCATGCTCTGTGTGTCTATGTGGCTTTCCTCCGGGTGCTCCAGTTTCCTTCCACAGTCCAAAGATGTGCAGGTTTCGTTAATTGACCATGTTGAATTGCCCATAGTGTTAGGTGCATTAGTCAGGGGCAAAGGTAGGGTAGGGGAATGGGTCTGGATAGGTTCTCTTCAGAGGGTCGATGTGGAATTGTTGGGCTGAAGGGCCTGTTTACATTCTATAGGGAATCTAATCTAATCAAAAACAAGTGACTGTGTCTCAGAGGAGCTTTATAAAGCAGATACGATACCAAGTCACCTGCAGTGATATGATGAGCAGAAGTTTGGAGATACAGGGGAAATATGACATTGAGCAATTGATCGGTCGTGATATAGATCAATGGGCTGAATGGCCTACTCCTGTTTCTATTTTCCTAAAGGAAGGAAATGAGACAGAGAGATGCTGAAGCTGGAGAGAATTCCAGCATTAGGGAGCAGTGAAGCATTGAAGGGATTTGGAAACAAGGATGAGAAGTCTAAACTCAAGCTATTTGCTTAATTGGGAGCCAATGTAGCTGAGATATTTCCATCTGTGCCTCCCCACTGTTTCCTATCTCTTAGCCAATTATCGGCTGCTATTCAGGCCGAAGACCATGACAGATGCAGTATATCCCTCGAATCGGCAATGAATATACATCAGTTATTGTTTAAAAGGGGAGACATGTTCATTTGGAGGCATCTTGGTGACTTGTTTTAAATAGACTTTTGGCTGGAAATGCAAAGCAGACAATACTACTTGTGATGTTAGAAGCCCACATACATTAATCTGAGAGATTGGAATCTGTTAAATCACTCAGGTGTATTGAACATAACTCTTTTCTGTTCACAGGTGCTACCACCACCACTGCACCCATGACCACCTCTGCCTCAACCACCACAGTAAACCAGCCACCTCCTGACACACCCTTCCCAGGATTTGCTATTGCGATCATTGTGATGTGTCTGTTGGCTATCATTGCAATCCCAATCCTCATTGTTGTGGTAAGTCCATAAAACCATTTGCTTGGGACCTCGATCTCGAGGTACACACAGCTATCTTAGCAGCCCCTGCAATACTGAGCATCGACATTGACCATCTCTTCTCATTGTCTCTTGCAGTTTGTTAAGACTGGATTTTGTTCCAAAGTGGCAAACGCATTCAGACTGGAAGGCCCTGATGATTTGGATATGAAACTTCCAATGTTTGGTGTAAGTGTCAACTCTAGCCCAAACCTTCTGGTTCTCCCTTAGGTCTAGAATGCAAATTTCTCTTTACACATTTCTACTAGCCATTGTGTAGATGGGAGCCATCTTGGGAGCTGCCTTCTATTGGCTCAGCTTTAAGCATCGACACTTTCCAATACTTATTCATTGAAGCGACTCAATTCCAGTCCAAATTGTCAGGATCATGTAGCAAACTGATTACCCACGCATTTTGGGAATATTTATCAATGAATGAAAGAAAATGCAAACTCACTGTGTGAAAGTCATTTGGGTGGGTAGTGGGAGCAGATTCAATAATATACTTGGAGAGATAAAATTGCAGAACAACAGCGAAAGAGCAGGATTTCACCTTCTAAAAACTAGCATGCATAGGACAGGCTGAACAGCCTCCTGTGTTGAAAGCTTCTAATATACAGGGCATGCTTGTAGGGACTAGTCCCCCACCCTGCTTAAGACCAAATGGGGGCAGCTTAGTAATCTCTCAATCCATCTCCTTACCTTCAGAATGAACTTGGTCTCGCTCAGCTGGCGAGATCGATCCTGCTAACTTTATGTAGAAAAGATTGTCAGCCGATCTGTAGCTTATGGTTTCAACATAGAGTCATACAGTACAGAAGCAGGCCCTTCAGCCCACCATGTGTGTGCTGACCAACAAGCTGCAAATTGCACTCATCCCATTTGCCTGCACTTGGTCCATAGCCTATGATGACCTGGGTTGCGAGAGTACCTGCTTTTACCACCCTCTCAGGCAGTGCCTTCTACGTTTCTGCCACCTTCTGAGTGAAAAAGGAATTTCTTTTAAACCGTTCGCACCTTGCCTTAAACATATGCCCTCTGGTCTTCTCATGTCCGCCATGGGGAAAAGATTCTCACGATCTACTGTGTCTATGCCTCTCTTAGTATATCTCAATCAGATCCACCCTCAGGCTCCTGTGCTCCAGGGAAAATGAACCCAGCCTATCCTGGCAGAACTGAGACTTTCCATCCCAGGCTACATCCTGAGGAATCTCCTCTGCACCTTCTCCAGTTTGATCATATGCTTCAATAGAGTGACCGGAACTGCACACAGATCGAATAGTGTAACAATGATTCATTTGTCTCACATTAGGGTCGATCGTACAACTTCCAGTGATGATGGGATGTCAAGGCGCGATACAACATGGACTTTGTGTCGAGAGAAGTTAATTGACATGGATTATGAAGAACACATACGAACGCTGTTGATAACAATGATTATCTCACAAAATCAATGCCACACATGAACTGTCAAACACGTGTGCTGTCATGCTGCTCCAGAATTACTCTTAAAATGGCTGCCTTCTCGAAGTGGGTGGTTTCCCTGGCAACCAGTGGACACATTCACCACAGTGGAAAGCGTATGCTTTATGAGGCTGTAAGGGCAGAATCTGCCTAGTCAATATCCCTTTGTGTTGGTAGTTTAATCTTTAAGTGTTAAATGTGAGTTTAAATGTAAGATTCCCCCCTCCAGCCACCATCCCCGCTCCTCCCTCTAGCGAATAATGACTTCCTTTGTGTTTCTCTGGCCAAAAGTGGAGTCAGTGCGAACAATGTTTCTGATGGATCGACGAGACTTTGAGAAACCTGGCTTTGTACTGGGAAGCTTTAATTCACCTCAGTTGTTATATTATTAATGTAAGTAAAGGTAACTCGTACTCGGTGAAGTTGTAGTCATATTTAAAAAGAGTTCCTTTTGCTTAGCACTGTAACTGGAGGCCAATGAATAATGTGCTGGGTGGTTCATTGTTGTAGAGTTTAAGATGCTGATGGGACAAATACAGCAGTAGAAGGCTTGTAGCTGCATACGTCAAGCTGAAATGGTGTTCACGAGAGGTGGAATTCTCCCTCACTTGCAGATGATTTCCAAGCTGCAGTCTTTGGGAGTATTAGCAATAAAAAGATCCCTGGGTCCACTGTAAATGAGTGGATCTGTGTCACAGGTAATCATTGTGTCCTCCAACACAATTTTGATAAAAGGACGGCTGAAATACAAACCAACCCTAATACTCTGAAAATGTATATTTGCACATGACACTGCTGCTATTGTTATCCCAATGTCCCCAGGCATTGCTGTTTTATTTTGCCAGTAGGCGCGCAGAAGAAAGCTAAAGCCCCAGAAATGGCCTCATCAGAGAGGAAGTTGTTTGAACCAAGCTGTTTGTGAAGAAAGTGGATTTAGTGATCGGGGCTACAGCAGTCCCAAACAGCATGCTCATTCCTTCCTGCGCTCTGTTTAGCCACTTGTGAAGATGGCCACGCAATACTCATTTGAATTTTTCAGTGAGCCACAACGATGGGACAGAGAGTCCGTGGAATTATTTACAAAAAGGCTTCTTAGCCTGAGATTTTGCATGAGCCATTTTTTGCAAAGACATCGTGGATTGAGATGCTCAGTGCATCCATCTGGGATTGTCCATTTTGTGCGGGCATCAGTTGGTCAACAATGAAGCTCAGACGATTGTGCCAATTGCTAATGCTCCATTTCAGTTGCTAGGCCCCAGTTTCCTGTATGTGTGAGCCAATGATATGAGGCACACTCAATTTTCAGTGCTGTCAGTTTGTAACAAAAGACATCACAAATTGCATTGTGTTTTATAATGAGTATTTACTTTGTGCATTTGATTGTGCTGATATTTAAGAATTTTTTGTTCATATTGTTATGTATTGTTTTGAGTCACTGTAAAGCTATTAAGACCAGTGGCCATTCAGGGATGAAAATGTTTAATTTTGATGTGGGAAATGGGTGTGTATATGTATATATAATCAATGGAAATATATTTCAGATTAGACAGGGTATGTAATTCCAATTTAATATGTGCCTCTGTATTGATCATGGAAAGAATTCTAGGCTGTCTTCATTTGAAATCACTGAGCTCAGGGTTCGCCTGGACATCTAAGCTTCTTTGGATTTCTGGATAACACTAATTGTTGCTTGTTACGAAATTCACATTAAGCCATCATCTTCTGGTGTACAAGTTGACAAAATTTACGTAGGTTCAGTGACTGAAAGATATTTGACTCCTTAATGATTTCAGTTGCATGAACCCTGCGTTTAACAGAACGACCCCCCCCCCCCCAGTCAGGCTCCGAATAAAACTGGCCACAACTGTTGGAAACCAGTCTTGAAGTTGAACTGGATGGAGCCAGCTAGAATTAACTTTGCTGGGTGTAGCTCAAGTTTGGTGGGACATCGTGTTTGAAAATTTCCAAACATGCAACCCTTTGTCATACTGTTGTCGGCAAGGCCCACCCTCTGAAAACCTAGCTACTGATTAAACACAATGCTTCCATCAGGGCACAGCCTGCGGTAACTATCTCAATAGTACAAAAAGACCTTTGTGGATGTGTACCACCCTTCGAAGTTTGTGGAAAGTAATGTGATTGGCAATAAAACATGAGAATATTGAAATTGTCACAACATCTGCTGCTTTTTCTACTAATATCCCTGTATTAACATGAATGAAATTATGAAAAAAACAATACAAAAAACAGGTATTACCTAAGGGAGCTGCTCTGAAGGACAATATATATGTGGTGACTTTCACTTATTCATATTGTTTCAAGCACTGCTAAGCATGATGAAAATGTGCCATTTTTAAAATGTAAGAGCTTTAATTCAGAAGATTAATTATAACATGCTTTATTGAAAACAAACGTACAACTAAGGAGAGATATTTTTCTGACATAATGTATTTTTTTGTAAGCGTTACTATTAAATAAATATTTCTTACAATTCAAACTGCTGACGTTTATGGATAATCATTTCACATAGTCATGAGGGAAAGGAATTCCTTCATGATAGAGCCTTTGACCTATTTGTTTACCTGCATCCAACAAGTAAAAGGGACCTAAAGGGCAACTTTTTCACGCAGAGGGTGGTGCGTGTATGGAATGAGCTGCCAGAGGAAGTGCTGGAGGCTGGTACAATTACAGCATCTAAAAGGTATCTGGATGCGTATAGGAATAGGAAGGGATATGGGTCAAGAGTGTGGTGCTGGAAAAGCACAGCAGGTCAGGCATCATCCAAAGTGCAGGAGAATTGATGTTTCAGGCAAAAGCCCGTCATCAGGAATTCTGTTCTCCAGCATCTGCAGTCCTCACTTTCTCTGAAAGGAATATGGCCAAGTGCTGGCAAATGGAACTAGATTAGGTTAGGATATCTGGTCGGCACGGTGGCTCAGTGGTTAGCACCGTTGCCCCACAGACCAGGGTTCAATTCCCACTTTGGGCGACTGTGTGGAGTTTTCATATTCTCCCTGTGTCTATGTGAGCTTCCTCTTGGTGCTCCAGTTTTCTCCCACAATCCAAAGATGCGTAGTTTAGGTGAATTGGCTGTGCTAAATTGACCATAGTGTTCAGGAATGTGTAGGTTAGGTGTATTAGTCTGGAGGGAATGGGTCTGGGTGGGTTACTCTTCAAAGGGTCAGTGTGGACCTGTTGGTCCTCAGGCCCTGTTTCCACACTGTTGGGATTCTATGGACATGTTGGACCGAAGGGTCCGTTTCTGTGCTGTACATCTTTATGACTGTAAGTGGATAACCCTGACTTTCTTTGTGTGTTTGATGCCACTTTAGGTCTTGGCTAGATGTTGTTTAAGCAAGCTTCACTAATCTCAGCTTGGTTCCTGTATTAAATGTGGACTGTGTTAAATGCCAATGAAAATCACAGTTCCTTCAGCCAATTGAAATGGGTAAATTGCAACTTTTGGCCTTCACTCCAGAGTTCAATGGGTGCAAATGGACTTTTTATTGTCATTACTCCTGGTTCTCCATTCTAAATGTTGTAGTTTCAGTTTGCCACCTGGTCCTAAGCAATGGGAAGGATGATGTGATGGTTTCGACACTGGGCATATTTTTCCCACCTTTTAGCAAATTGAAAACTTAGCCCCATTAACTCTGACTGGCAAAGTTGTGAGCTGTTTATGGCAAACGCTGCCAATCCAGCCTTCATTGTGGTTCCCCAGACTGTCCCTACCATTCCTTCTGTTGAGTAGCTTTAACTGCATTGAATACAACAGGGGAAAGGGAGAATTCCTCAATCCAATAATGGATAATGTTATGGACTAGGCCAGACCAGTTCATATATTCTTAAGTAGGCAGCCCAGATCATAACTTTGCAATTTGTCTAGGTAAGTGTAACAGTGAAAATTACCCAGAGTAAGTTAGCTAGATTGACTAGCAGGTTTTAAAACAGACAAAAATGTGTTCACAAAATTACATGATGAAACACAAAGAACAGAATAAAGAACTGTCTATCCAAACTAGACTTAATTATGCTGTTCCGAATGTACACAACAGTCCCAATAAGCAAACCCCTTAAACACAGTAAAAATGAAACAGAGGCTTACAGGTCGAAGTTAGAAGGGCAGAAGGAGAGAGAGTTTAGCAGCCTTTCTTCACACAGTCCACTGCTGAACTCTCTAATTAGTTCTGGACTGAACTACTCAGCTAGAGAGTTGGCCATGCCCTTGTACAGGTTACTTTTACAAACATAAAAGCTTTGGCCTAAAGACTCATCTATTTACATATAAACAAAAAGGCCTTTCATCTCTGTACCAAACCCAGCCGTTTCGGAGCCCGGCATGTTTATGATCCCTCTGAGAAAAAACCAAGGACACAGTATCCTTGAGAAAAGGAACAGCTTCTGGAAAAAAAGGGACCAGCTTTGAGACAATAAGGGTAAATCACTTTGAAGAGGTAATGTCTGCCTCAAGGTGGTTGAGAACAAAGTGCCACATGGATCAATTAAATGCAGCAATGAAACCTGCACTCAGATACAGGGATGTTTATTAAAACAGAAATAGTGAGGGTATACATTGCTGGAGCTGTATTGGATCTACCTCATTATGATATAGCTCCTTTTGCCTATGGTCAGCAGTTATTAATAAAGGTACTGTTAACACCTTAATCATTCCCTACAGTGTGGAAACAGGCCCTTCGGCGCAACAGGTCCATACTGGCCCTCAAAAGAGTAACCCACTCAGACCCATGCTCCCTACCCTTTTTTTCCCCTGACTAATGCACCTAACCTACACATCCCTGAACAGTATGGGCAATTTAGCATGGTCAATTCACTCTGACCTGCACATCTTTGGACTGTGGGAGGAAACCGGATCACCTGGAGGAAACCTACATAGACACGGGGAGAATGTGCAAACTCCACACAGACAGTCTCCCGAGGCTGGAATCAAACCCAGGTCCCTGGCGCTGTGAGGCAGCTGTGCTAACCACTGTACCACCATGTTACCCCTTTGTCCACAATGTAAAGGTCTTTAGTATCTTTCTGGATGGACCAAATGGCCTTCCTCATCCATAATCATATGTTTGGACTTTGGAAATCAAGAGCTTTGGGAATAGATTGTAGCGCATAGTTCACTGTTTTTACATTCAGTCTGATTATCAATGGAAAACAGACTGATTGGGTGTAAAATGGACTGCCGATTCATTTTGTTTCATTCAGCCATTAAGGTACAGATCAATCCAGGATTAATTGCAAATTCACAAGTTGCTCTTAAAGCTGCCATAGCAAATTCAACCCAAAGGAGGCCAAGAATTGACTGCCCCAGGCACACAATCTCCTGCAGGTCTGGACTGAAGGGGAGCAATGCTGCCTGGAGGCAAAAGGTATACCATTATGGAGGTGCTCTGAACACAAAGTGCATCCTAGAAAATGTATCAGAAAAGATTGACAAGGGTGGGTCTCTTGTCTCTTGAAGGACCCTGCCTCACTAGTTACCTGATGAAGGAGCAGCGCTCTGAAGCTAGTGCTTCCAAATAAACCTGTTGGACTATAACCTGGTGTTGTGTGATTTTTAACTTTGAAGGAAGAGGGCTGAGGGTTGTTCTAACTGTGGTCTTTATGATTAAATGTCAATGTTCCAAAATTAAAAACCCATAAGAACACGTTTCCTTCATAAATGTGTCTCATATTTTCACGTTTGTTCCATTAATCAGGAAACATACATGACCCATGCATCAAATTATACATTTTGGAATGGACGAGCAAAGCAAGGGAGTACATGACGAGTGGTGGTGCTGAGGATCAGCAGGACCTTGGTGTGTATGTACATTGGTCCTTGAAGGTGTGCATGGTCATCAAAAATGCATGTGGAATACTGGCCTTTACTAACTGAGGCATTGGTAAGGAGATTTGGGAGGTTATAATAGAGTTGTGCAGGACATTGGTTAGGCTAATGCTGGTGTACTGTGTGCAGCTCTGGTCCCCAGTTGATTAGATGGCTGGTTTGCAATGCAGAGTAACACCAGCAACTATTTCTGCACTGGGAAGGACTTCCTGTCTCAACCTCTCACCTCGCCTGAGGCATGATGACCCTCAGGTTAGACCACCACCAGTCATCCATGTCCAATGAAAGAGCTGTCCTATAGTGCAGTGGGACTATGGTGAGCTTTATATCAATACCGAATTGATACATTCAGTTGAATTTCACCTAAGGTTGTTTAAGTGGGGCTGCTTGTCAATTACCATTTTATTTTATTCAAAAGCACAGGAGAAACTTCATTCTCCAAACAGAAACCAATCACTTCCTTGCGATTCCAGGCATTTACACATTTTGCTTAGAATTTTCTCAAAATTAACTTGTTTGATAATTGTTGAAGAAAATCTCGAGAGGCAGACCTTGAGCATTAACCAGTTTATTGTAAGATGCATCATGGGGATATCCTCCATTCTGACAGTGGCTCGGTAGGAGTCTAAAGTACAGCAGAAAGTTACAAGATTATATAGAAAGTAAGATATGGGCTGAAACACAGGCTGACCATTAATTACAAAGTGTCAGGATAGTCCGAGGAGGCACCAAGTCAGGGGTCAGCTCTCAGAGTCAGGCCTAAAAGATGCTACACATTCTACAAGTAAGCAGGATTGAAATTTATCACCTCACATGCTGTTTACAGAGATCTGTGATAAATGCAGGACAGACGCCCTTAATTAGAAGAACAACGCACATTGGCAATATATCATAGAGAGAGAGAGAGAGAGAAGCTAATTGACAAGAGGAGGCGCCTTTGAGCAATGAGGCTACACACACCAGCAATACATCACAGTGAGGGAAGACCTAAGCTATGCATGAGACAGCATCTTACAACCACATGCCGTGTCCTATTCTTCTCTTGGATGAGGGGCCCTCCAGCAAAATGGTCCCTTAACCAGGAGGGAAGCTATAGCCCAGAAAATGGCTTCCACAATAATACAAATATCAGCTGTCGCATTTGTCAGTGTTTAATTTATTACACTTCAAAAAGAACTTTATTTTCTATTACAATATCTGCTGAAACCCTCAGGACTATGTAACTTCTTTCTGTTTTTCATAAAGTTTCTTTACACCCAGGTGGTTTTAACTTTGGTTAATCGATTCAGATTGCTTGTAAGTGTTTGTTATATTTTGAAGTTGCAGGGAATCCTATTATACACCTGAGTGAAATGTGTAAAAAGGTTAGTTCTGCTTCAGGCAGAATGTGCCAATCCAGTGCCAGTGAAATTGTAACCTGTCAGCGGAGTTAGTATTTAGTTGTTTCTCTAAGGGATAGAACAAAACATTCTCCCTTTTGACAACCTTGCATCGCTTGATCACTTTGAAAAGAAGACATTTTCCCAAAAATGGCAGGCAAGCAATTTTTCCAAATCACCTTTCTATCAACCAGTTGCTTTGCCAATCTGTTTGGGAAGTACACTATAACATTCACAATTTGGAGATGCCGGTGTTGGACTGGGGTGTACAAAGTTAAAAAGCACACGCCACCAGGTTATAGTCCAACAGGTTTAATTCGAAGCACTAGTTGCAACCCCCGATGAAGGAACACCACTCCGAAATCTAGTGCTTCCAATTAAACCTGTTTGACTATAACCTGGCGTTGGGTGATTTTTAACTTTATAATATTCAAGGCTTTTTGAATTCCTCACCAAAAGGTCCATAGTATATGTCTTGAATCACAGGGTGTATCCAAGAGGTTATTTTCAGATTCGGTTAAATATAGTTAAGAGAAGACTCGACAACAGCAACTTGCTTAAATATGGATGTTTATTAAATAATAATAATGAATGATAATGATAATAATGAGTAATAAATGGAAAAGACAGGAGAAAAAGCAACAGGCCTTACTCCTTTCTATCTGTCGGAAAGCCCTCGATCAACTGATGATCTGGGGGTTTAGGTTTGCTCTGGGCACCGTTTGCAATCCTGGTCCAAGGTGAAGTTCTGTCCTCGAAACAAAGCTCTCTCTCTCTCTTATAACGTGTAACAAACAGATACAAAAAGACAATACTGCTGGATGGTACGGATGGTCTACAGAAAAACAAGCTGCAGCTGCTGTCTTCAGCCCGTAAAGAAATGTTATTCAAAGTCATGCAGCTTGTTGAGTATCATTGCAGCCCTTTGCCCATCCTATACAATCTATTGTCCCATGCTGCTGTCGAATGTCATCGCTAACTCTTTGCCCTTCACCCACCCCATACAGTATTTTAAGTTAATGTCAATTCTGATGATTAGCTGTTGGATTCTTCAGTGTGCGTGATTAACTCAGTCAGGTACTGTCTTTAGCTTTTGCTCAGGTGAAGCGTAGCAGAAATGGCTACGAGGCTGGTTAAGAGCTACAATAGAGCATGCTGGGAAGTTCGGTCAAGCTAGTTTAAACTCTGACCTTGGTTAAATCTGTAACCAGGCTGTATTGTGACTTGTCATGTAAACTGTGACCTGCAGTTTCCTGAGTTGATCAAATTAAGGAGGAGTCATGGGGGGGTCTGCTAGACAGCCTGGCACTCCTATTACCTTATATGGAGTAAGGAATGTGGCAGTTTACGGCTTGGTACTAACATCTGAGACCAAGATTAGAGTGGTGCTGGAAAAGCACAGCAGGTCAGGCAACATCCGAGGAGCAGGAAACTCGACGTTTCGGGCAAAAGCCCTTCATCAGGAATGAGAAGATGTTTCAGGGTTTTGACTCGATGACAGTGAAGGAATAGCAGCTCAGGGTAATGAAAGGCCAGCTCAGGATAATGAAAGGTAACATGCAGGTTCATGGTTCCTTGAAAATAGTCACAGGTAGATAGGATAGTGAAGAAGGCATTTGGTATGCTTTCCTTTATTGGACAGAGCATTGAGTATAGGAGTTTCGAGGTCATGTTGCGGCTCTTGATTAGGCCAAATTCCTGATGAAGGGCTTTTGCCTGAAATGTGGATTTTCTTGCTCCTTGGATACTGCTGTCTTTTCCAGCACCACTCTAACCTTGACTCTAATCTCCAGCATCTGCAGTACCCACTTCTGCCTACCTGATTAACATCTGGGAGCTGTTTACCAGTAAACCCCTTTGGCCAGGAACGATCATTGTGATCAGGTTTTGGTCAATTTGTTGGTCGAGTGCCAGAGAATGTTCTAGACGAATTATCACGTTTTGTGATAGAAGTTAGCAGAGCAAAGGATTTTCAGGGGTGAGCCTCTGACACACAGTTGAGAAGCAGGTCACCTTCAGAGCAGACAAGGAACCACGAGGCAAGGTCTACACTGAGGGGAAAGTTGGTCACTTCACTCGAATCGGATTCGTATTTGTTTCAAACCAAACTTACAGGGTTAGAGTTAAATGAGAATTAAGTTGAAGTAAGGTAAAGTGAGGTGAAATGACATGAGTTAAAATTGAAATTATATTAGATGAAGTTAGAAGTATATATTGCAACAGATGTATGTTCTAAATTGAGTTTTGGTACTTAAAGAGTTAAATAAAGAAGGATTTATTTAATTAAGATTTTGAGTCAACTCTCTGTCTATTGTCTGTCACACAGGGAAGAACACGTGGGAGAAGGTTAAGTATTCCTTTTGAATAACATGCTACAAGAAGTGGCATTACTGGAGAAACTCTAGCAGGTGTGGCAGCATCTGTGGAGAGAAGACAAGATTAATGTTCTCAGTCCAGTGATCCTTCTTCAAAACTCAGACTGTCTTTAGCCATTCAGTCAACAGAATGCTCTGTATTGGCTACATTGAATCTTTAACAAAGTGATGTCTGGATGGATGAGATCATTCTCATCTCCTTGACGTTAAATATTTCAGGCATTTTCTGTGGGACTCTTATTTAGTTTTGGTCTATGATTCAGTGTTATTGCACAACACAACTGCCTTCTGCATCAAAGTTAACTATTGTTCAAATTGCGGTGCTTTTGTGCAAGAAGAATTTGCAGTTGCTATGTTCATTTTATTTGTTCTTGACGTTTATAGAGTCATAGAGCATGGTTGATATTCACTGGCAATGTCTACTTGCTCTTGAGCTGTTAATGATAGATCCTCCTTGTATAGCTGGCACTTGTTCAATTCAGCAGCTCCTCAGTGCTGCGAGAGAAGTTTCAGGATTTTGACTTAACGGCAGTACTGTATTGGTCAGTTCAGAATAATGAAAGGTAACATGCAGGTTCATGGTTTCTTGAAAATAGTCACAGATAGATAGGATAGTGAAGAAGGCATTTGGTATGCTTTCTTTTATTGGACAGAGCATTGAGTTTAAGAATTGGGAGGTCATGTTGCGACTGTACAGAACATTGGTTATGTCAAATTTTTGAATATTGCATGCAATTCTGGTCTCCTTCCTATCTGAAGGATGTTGTGAAACTTGAAAGGATTCAGAAAAGATTTGCAAGGATTTTGCCAGGGTTCGAGGGTTTGAGTTATAAGCAGAGGCTGAATAGGCTGGGGCTGTTTTCCCTGGAGAGTCGGAGGCTGAGGGGTGACCTTATAGAGGTTTATAAAATCATGAGGGGCATGGATAGGATAAATAGACAAAGTCTTTTCCCTGGAGTGGGGGAGTCCAGAGGCATAGGTTTAGGGTGAGAGGGGAAAGATATAAAAGAGACCTAAGGGGTAACCTTTTCATACAGAGGGTGGTACGTGTATGGAATGAGCTGCCAAAAGAAGTGATGGAGCCTAGTACAATTGCAACATTTAAAAGGCATCTGGATGGGTACATGAATAGGAAGGGTTTAGAGGGATATGGGCCGGGTGCTGGCAGGTGGGACTAGGTTGTGTTGGGATATCTGGTCGGCATGGACGAGTCGGACAGAAGGGTCTGTTTCCATTCTATACATCTCTATGACTCTATGTTGGGGTGGTCACAGCTCAGAGGGAGGCTATTGGCCCGGTCATGTTGTTGCAGAGAGGGCACAGGTCAGGGAGCACATTGGCCCTGATAGCATGGGCATGGGGTTAATGGGGAGGGGGTTCCGCTGTGCGGAATGGGCTGTGGGGGAAGGGGAGCACAAAAGTGCTCAGGTTAGATGGTAGGGTTGCATGCTGGGGCCGGAGGTGGAGTTACATGCTGGGGTCAGGCATTGGGGTCACATGTTGGGGTCAGGAGTGGAGTAACATGCAGGGGTCAGGGGGTGGGGTTACATGCTGGTCAGAGGGTTGGGTCACATGCTGGGGTCAGATGGTGGAGTTACATGCTGGGGTCAGGGGGTGAGGGTCACATGCTAGGTTTAGGGGATGGGGTCACATGCTGGGGTCAGGGGTGGGGGTCACATGCTGGGGTTGGGGTGTGGGTCGCATGCTGGGGTCAGGGGGTGAGGGTCACATGCTGGGTTTAGGGGATGGGATCACATGCTGGGGTCAGGTGGTGGAGCTACATGTTGGCTTTAGGGGATGAGGTCACATGCTGGGATCAGGGGGTTGGGTTACATGCTGGGGTTAGGGGTGGGGTCTCAAGCTCGGATTCGAGGCTATGGGTCATATGCTGGGGTTAGGAGATGGAGTTACATGTTGGCGTTAGGAGTGGGGTCACATTCAGATTAGAGGCTGTGGGTCACATGCCAGGGTCATGGGGTGAGGGTCACATGCTGGGTTTAGGGGATGGGGTCACATGCTGGGGTTAGGTGTGGGGTCACATGCTGGGGTCAGGGAAGATGTGAAGCACAGGCCAGGAGTAGCAAGCAGGCCTATAATTTCTGTCCCTGCCCCTGGCTGTGGGTTCTCTGTAAAAACCAATAATCACCTCATTCTTTTTCCCTGCCTTTTCCTCCTTAGACCTTTCCACAAATTCTGTCCAAAAAATGGTTCAGTTCCCTTCTGAAAGCACTGATGAAATTTGCCACAGTAGCTCAGTTGGTTAGACAACTGGTCTGTACCACATTGTTATGCCCCCAAACACACACACTGCCTGCAGTTACCATGAAGGACTCTCCTTTGCAACCTCTCTGCTCCCCTGAGTCCTCAGGTTGCCCCACAGCCATTCATGTGTTCCCTCTCTAAGCTCTCCATGCTCGGATGGGACTTCGCCAACTTTACCTTGCCTTTCAGGCAGGGCATTCCAGATCTAAACCACACTTTATATAAACAAATTCCCTCCAGGCTATCCTGTGGAGGGTTGGCTGCTTTGTCTTAGATGATTGTATTAGTGAAGTCATTGGGGGGGGCTCCTCAGAGTGGAGGTGCCCTCGCAATCCCTCTTCTAAGGTGACAGTGCAAAAGTCTCTGGGGCTGCTAACCTTCTAATCCCTCTCCCTGGGCTGCTCTGCAGCCTCATTAATCCTTAACTGGACAGTGAGCACAGGACTGTCTCCTATACAGTGGCTCAGGGGTTAACACTGTTGCCTCACAGTGCCAGGGACCCAGGTTTGATTCCAGCCTTGGGCAACTGTCTGAATAGAGTTTGTACATTCTCTCTGTGTCTGCGTTGCTTTCCTACGGGTGCTCCGGTTTCCTCCCACAGTCCAAAGATGCGCAGGTTAGGTAGATCGGCTAGGATAGATTGTCTGTTGTGTCCAAGGATGTCCAGGTTGGGTGGGTTAGCCATGGGAAATGCAGGGATAGGTTGTGGACAGTGGGTCTGAGTGGGATGCTGTTTGGGGAGTTGGTGCAGATGCGATGGGTTGAATGGCCTCTAATCTGCAGTGTAGGGATTCTATGAAATGTGAGGCCTGAGATTTGATGTGGTTTATTTTACAGTGCGAAATACAGTGAAAAGCTTTCATTTATCACCACAATACAATGCTATTTCAATGGTTTTAGAGGAAAAAATGAAAAGATATAGCTTAAAGGATGTCCATCTATGCTCACCACTGCCTTGCTGCTGCCTCCACCACACCCAACTAACGTCAAAGGCCCCAGTCTTCAGGTGCCATCTTTAAGAGGCTCTGAAGAAGAATTACATTGGACTCGAAATTAACGTTAGCTCTGTTTCTCTCTTCACAGAATAGATTAGATCCCCTACAGTGTGGAAACAGGCCTTTCGGCCCAACAAGTCCACACCGACCCTACGAATGGCAACCCACCCAGACCCATTCCCCTACCCTATATTTACCCCCTGACTAATGCATCCAACATCATGGGCAATTTAGCATGGCCAATTCACCTGACCTGCATATCTTTGGATTGTGGAAGGAAACCAGAGCCCCCAGAGGAAACCCACGCAGACACGGGGAGAATGTGCAAACTCCACACAGACAGTCGTCTGAGGTGGGAATTGAACTCAGGTCCCTGCCACTGTGAGGCAGCAGTGCTAACCACTGAGCCACCGTGCCACCCAACAAACAGATGCCATCCATGCCTGCTAAGTTTCTCCACTTCTTCCCCTTGTTTATTTCTGATTTCCGATTTCATTTGTTTTGGATATAAAGTGGGACCAGTCACTGAGATAGTGAGAATGAGCCAAAGTGTGAGTAATCCGGCAGGAGGAAATAAGACTGGTCATTTCTGTCTGGCAGGTTCTCAATCTCTTCATGCTGTGTATGTGCTTTGCTTGCAGCCTAGACTTCTTTTGAATGATCCGTAATGACTTAGAATGAAAATTGCCCTTACGCTACTTTGATGATAAGCCACTTGCTGAATCCAAGAGCAAAGACAACAATGGTTGGATCTAAGTCAAGGGCAGAAAATATTAAAGCTTACCTGTTCTTTCAAGATGTGGAGGAGCCGATGTTGGACTGGGGCGGACAAAGTTAAAAATCACCCAACACCAGGTTGTAGAGTTCCATACCCACCTGATGAAGGAGCGTCACTCCGAAAGCTAGTGCTTCCAAATAAACCTGTTGGACTATAACCTGATGCTGTGTGATTTTAACTCTGTTCTTTCAAGTCTTTGTATTAAATTAAATATCATTTGAAGGGTGTGGTCAGTGTTCAAATTTTGAGACAAATATCACATTAGCACTGATGTGACTTTGTTTCCCTAATTTGTTTCCACAAATGACTGATCTCAAATGTTTGACCTAAGGCTGGCAATTGCATTAACCAGTAGATTCCTTAATGTCGATCGCCTTGGATCTCAACATACGTAACCTACTGAGAAATAATTAGTTTTCCCAAAGTGCACTTGTGAAATTTGAATAAGTGTATTAAAAAATGTCTTCACGGTGCAACTAAATTCAACTTGTCTCCATACAGTATTTTTTTCAACAGAGTTGTGATACTCTTAATATTCACAACAAGGTAAAGTCACTGTAGTCCCACTCTCTCATTGAGAAAGAGGATTGCTGCTGGTTTAACCGGGGGACACCACACTAGTATGGGAATTGAACCTATGCTGTTGATATTACTTTGTATCATAAACCAGCTGTCCAGCCAACTAAGCTAATCAATGTTCTGCATATAATATCCATTCTATATCAAGCATACAATGTGACAGCAAGTTATTTCAAATTGAAAACATAATTCTTGACTCACATACTGATGAAAAATCTGTCTCAGTCTTGATTACATTTATTTTTAACAATTTATTTTATGCTTTCTAATTTTATGATGATGTTATATTTTGGGTAGGATGGTCTTCGGAGGATTGGTGCAGACTTGATGGGCTGAATGGACTCTTTCTACACTGTAGGGATTCTATGGACAGAACTTAATGCAAAATTAACATAACTTCCTTCTATGTGACGCACTTGGAGACCAGTGATTACAATCAAATGGGTAGGTTCATTAAATATCCCTTCTTTAGCTATGCTTAGGAAGGATTCATTACCATAGCTAGGGAAAGTGGAAAGCAGACTGGGAATGTTTGACCCCATCCTACTGGCACATTAGTACATTGGACCTTTGCCCAGGGAGCTATGGATACAACTTGGCCCTCAATCCTAGGGAATTCTTAGCGAACCTAGAAGCATTGAGGACTAGCAGACCAGAGGACTGGAATAGGACTTTGTTTCTGAATCTATGGATCCAGGAAAGATATTTTTCCAGGTGGCAACATTGATTGCCTGAGATGTCAACTTTTAAAAATTCAATCAAGGGATGTAGTTGTCTCTGGCTAGGCCAACATATATTGTCCATTCCTAATTGCCCAAAGGGCAGTTGAAAGTCAACCACATTGCTGTGGGTCTGGAGTCACATGTAGGCCAGATCATGTAAGGATTCCCTCCCTGAAGGACATTAATGAACCAGATGGGTTTTTCCAACAATCAACACCAGTTACATGGTCATCGTCATTAAACTCCAACTTCCACATTAAATGAACTAAGTTTCTCCAGCACATTACCAGGGTCTCTGGATTAATAGTACCGGATGCCATTGTCTCTTGTTTATCTTGCTGGAGTTGAACTAATTTGTGCAATTGATACATTCTTAAGAAGGTCAGCCTTTATCAAATGGTTATGTTTAAAATGTCACCTTTAATTCAAAGTAAAATCAAGTAGCAGCTCATTCTAAATCTGTCTGGCTTTGACCACTAGGACGGGGGCCCAGCTCAAAACATATTGAAAGTAAAGTGGAGGTTTTCACAGACTAACACAAGGGAGAGGGAAGCTGACCTTGGCTCACATGAACCCACACACTCTCGGAGTCAACCAGACAAAAATATGTGGTGAAGAAGACCCACAACAGATGCTGCTACACCAAGGACACAAAGAAAAAGGGCTATTTTCACATTAACAACCAAGGAGAATGCTATTGAGGTCAGGCCAGCAGTTCATGGGTGTGAAACTTGAGACTAAAAGGACAAGGAATCATCTGAGGGTACCTTGTTCCTGGGAATCCATTCACATATTTTTAGAAGATTGAATAAATGGGCTTTTTCTTAAAGGACACTGGGAGATTCACCTTGGTGAGACAGAGTGTTAATGCTAAATCCAGGAAGTGTTTGGAACTTTAATGGGGAATCCCTTTTCTGTTTAGACAATGTGGATTTTAGTTGCAGTCCCACAAGACCTCTACCATCCAATGCCACTTATGGTTTTCTATATACATTAGCTCATATGACATATACCACAGATAGTCAGATTCTGTTGAGTTAGATATCTTGAAGTTTATTTACAATAATAACTAGTTACAAGGCTAAACATCACACTCATTGTCTGGGTCTGTCCTTATCGATGTCATTGTACATTACACCTTGACATATAATCAACTGACTACATTGATGAAGGGATTATGTCAACTCTCCTGCTCCTCGGATGCTGCCTGACCTGCTGTGCTTTTCCAGCACCACATTTTTCAAATCTGATCTCCAGCAGCTGCAGTCCTCACTTTCTCCTGACTACACTGACCCCTTTACACAACATAACATGTATGTCAAATGTCATGTAACTGTCTTAAAAGGTGTAGGTCTGTGAGGCCTGGAATCTGTGCTGTAATATTACACAAGCCTCTACACCTTCTGCTTCAGAATTCATTTTAAAATCTACCCTACTTTGAAAGATTCTCATCTTTTCTAAGATGCCCCTTAAAGCCCAATTCTTAAACATTTTCTATGACTCAATGTCATTTTCTTTCACCTGATTGCATTTCTGTGAGACACTTTTTGAATTTTTATCATTCTAAACACTCCTTGTAAATTGTTCAAGGTACAATATAAACCACCTTCATAAACTGAGAGTGGAACGCATACACAAATGATTATGCTAGCTGAACAATTCTGCTCAGATTTGGGATATCATGTTTTTAGTTTACTAGTACCTTGATGCAATGGCTTAAGATGAAGCTGAGATAATTACGGTAATCTACAAATTTAATTATTATGCGGTGCATCACACCTACATCATTCGAAAATCACATCTATAACTAATCCTATCGTGTAAAGGTTACCAAAGAGATCTGAGTAAGCTGCTTTTACATCGAAATGTTGGCTAACTTCAGTGAAGGGTGTGAGTGACAGAGGAGTAAGTCAGTCAGATCTGGCAGAACTAGTTCTGAACGCAGACTGATTCACCTCACAGATATGCTTCATTTTCTGACCAACTATCACAAAATGAATTTAGTTTTAATTTTGCTCTTGGGCAATTTGCTACAAATTGATGAACAATTCTGACAAATCCACTTCTGGCAAGTCGCTCCCACCTCACATTCTTCACATTGCATTTTATGGTATCATAGAATTTGTAGTACAGAGGAGGCCATTTGACCCAATTGTGTCTGTACTGTCTCCCGAAAGACCTACCCAGCCAATCCCATTCTCCAGCGCTCTATCTCTTTCAAATACATATCCAGACCTCTTTTAAAACCTCCCAGGGAGTCTATTTGTGTCAATGTTTTGTCCATGTGCTAAATTGACCTGGTCTTCACATTCTGTTCAAAGTTAATCACTTGGGAGAACATTAATTAGACGAATTAATCAGTATTGGACTTTGAGAGTCTTGTTTTCAATCTTTCCACCTCGCACTTCCTGTCATGGAGATCTATCACAGAATCCATGTTAAGGAGGTACCCTTCAGTTGCTCAGTCTCAGAGTGTCTGAGCTTGAGAGGCAGCTGAATATACACGTGGCTGAAAGTTTCCTGGATATCAAATCCCAACTAGGTGGTGCTCTGACAGTAACAGGGGGACAGAGGAGGAAGCAAGTGAGAACCCATTATGTAACTTCAAGAGTGACGCACTGACAAATCCATTTTTAGTACATGTTGGTAAACCTAACACCCAAAGATCTTTTCAGAAGCAAACCTGTAGACATACTTAATCCATGCAATTTGAAAAATAACTTCACTCTTGTGTCCATTTGAGTTAAGCCAAGTTTTTCCCCACTGAGCATGGTTCATATGTGGAATAGAACTGCCAGAGGAAGTGGTAGATGCAGGTACAGTTATAACATATAAAAGACAGGTACATCAATAGGAAAGGTTTAGAGAGGTATGTGCTGAAAGCAGACAAATGGGACTAGTTAAAAATCACACAACATCAGGTTAGAGTCCAACAGGTTTATTTGGAACCACTAGCTTTTGGAGCGCTGCTCCTTCATCAGGTGGTTGTGGAGGGTAAGATCATAAGACACAGAATTTATAGCAAATGATTACAATGTCATGCAACTGAAATGATATATTAAACAAACCTCCACCTAGTTTAGTTTGAGAGATCTGGTCAGCATGGACGGGTTGGAACGAAGGGTCAAGATCAGAGTGGTGCTGGAAAAGCACAGCAGATCAGGCAGCATCCGAGGAGCAGGGAAACCGACATTTTGGGCAGGAGCCCTTCGTCAGGACCGAAGGGCCTGCTTCCATGCTACATGACGCTATGGCCAGACTCACCGTGTCTAAAGGTCTTTTCAAGCTGAACTAAATTGTTTTCCAAACGGCCCAATGAATTTGGAAGGACTGTAGTGGACCCAAAAGTCCAAAATATCCTTTATCTGAAAACGGGTTGTTCCTGAGGTTTCTCGACAAAGGATTCCTGACCTGCACTGACTACAGCTGAGAGTGACAACGTATCAGAGGACAAGAGTTGCTATCTAAAGCAAATTCATAGCAACATGGGGCAACCAAATTCACAGCAAGAACTGAGAAAAGGCAAGTGGTGACTAAATACTGGATCAACGTGTCTTGTATGCTTGCAAGCAAAGGTCCAATATGATTAGTTTGTTTTTTTCCCCCCAAGTATTGCAGTCTTTTCTTTCAAACAGGGTTTTCCCCTCTGTTGGATTGACAAGTACAAGTTTAGCATGATGTGCTGTTCCCCTGGTTTCAGGGAAAGGACATGGTTGAACAGGTGTAGAACATTCTGCAGCAGAATTGCTGGCCAAAGTTATGTTTGTTTAAATTTCAAGCACGAAAGATAAATTAAAGAGCGGACACTCAGAGGACTGTAAAATCTGTCCATTCCAAAGATGTGCAAGTTGGCCATGCTAAATTACCCCATAGTGTCCGGTGTTGTGTGCATTAGGTGGATTGGCCATGGGAAGTGCAGGGCTATAGGGCTAGGGTAGGGGGTGGGTCTGGGTGGGATGATCCTCGAAGAGTCAGTGCAAACTTGATGGGCTGAATGGCCTGTTTCCACACTGTAGGGATTCTATGATTTTATTCTAGATTCCAAGCTATTCCCCAAAGCTAGTGAGCATGGGTATGATTACATTGGTGTACGCAAGTTTAGGGGAATGGAGACATCAGGGAGGATCCTAGGGCACTGGGAGGAGGCATGGTGCTCAGTGATTAGCACTGATGCCTCACAGCGCCAGGTTCATGGACCCAAGTTCAATGCCAGCCCTGGGTAATTGTCTGTGTGGAGTTTGCACATTCTCCCTGCATCTGCGTGGGTTTCCTCGAACAATCTAAAGAGGTGCAGGTCAGGCGAATTGCCCATGGTGTTAGGTGCATTAGTCAGAGGGTGGGTTACTCTTCAGAGGGTCGATGTGGACATGTTGGGCCAAAGGGCATGTTACCACACTGTAGGGAACTCTAATCTAATCACATCTCATTGCAGCCAGGATCAATGGTCTTTCAGGGAGGTAAGTAGGTTTGAGGGATTAATGTAACTTGGAAAAGGAAATGCACCAGGATGGCACATTTGAGGCAAACATTAAGTTACTAAAATATTAACTTGTGCCAGTGTAGAAAGTGGCCTTTTGGACATATCAGCATGCAAGTGAACACATGGATTTGGATCGGGAGTAGACCATTAACCTCACCCCCCCCCGTCTTGCTCCTCCACTCAATCAGTGGTGATCTGACTGTAACCGCAAATCCACATTCCCATCTTCTCCCCAATAACTTTTCATCCTAAACAAGAATCTATCCCTCCTTATCATTAAAATATTAAAGGACATCACTTCCACTACCTTCTCAGGAAGAGAATTCCAAAGATCAATGACCTTCTGAGTTCGAGTCATAGAGCTGTACAGAACGGAAACAGACTCTCCGGTCCAACTCGTCCATGCCGACCAAAATTCCTAAACTAATCTAGTCTCATTTGCCAGCATTTGGCCCGTATCCCTCTAAACCCTATCTATTCATATACCCATCCAGATGCTTTTTGAATGCCATAATTGTACCAGCCTCCACCACTTCCTCTGGCAGCTCATTCCACACACGCACCACCCTCTGCGTGAAAAGGTTGCCCCTTAGGTCCCTTTTAAATTGTTCCCCTCTCACCCTAAACCTATGCCTTCTAGTTTGGACTCCCCTTCCCTTGGGGAAAAGAGCTTGACTATTTACCCTATCCATGCCCCTCATGATTTTGTAAACCTCTATAAAGTCACCCCTCAGTCTCCGACACTCCAGGGAAAATAGTCCCAGCCTACTCAGCCTCTCCCTGTAGCTCAAACCCTCTAACCCTGGAAACATCCTTGTAAATCCTTCCTGTTTTAAATGGAGCGCTCTGATTTTTAATTGTCGACTTGCATCGAACAGGAAATGTCCTCTCCATATCCACCCTTGTCAGGATCCTCAGGATCTTATGTTTCAATCAAGTCACCTCTGACACTGCTAAACTCCAGTGCATGTCCAGCCCGTCTTCATAATACAACACCGCGATTCCAGGCATTAGTCTGGTAAACCTACATTCAACTGCCTCCAATCTAGGTACAGTTTTATTTCAATGAGGTGAGTGTAGTGATTGGGACCAAGTTGTCCTTATTAACTATGAGATTCTTGATTGCAGTTATCAATCTGGGTCAGTCAGGAAAGTCTTGGCTGACAATATAACCAGGACATCCCCTTGATGAGAAGGGCACTGCTTGTCACGGCCACTCTGGTGTTTCTTTTCTTCCTGGTGGCGGTGAAATCGAGATAAAGATTCACGTACTTGTTGTGCTCCGGTGTCCTACATCTGCACACACACACGACATGGGTGCTGGGGAAAACATAAGCACTACTGCTGCCAGGCGATAGTTGGTGGGGTGGGGGGAAAGAAGAAGAAAAAAATATAACCAGGAGATTTAGAATATATAAAAATAAAACCAGGACATCACCAACCTGAAGAGACTGGGAGCCCCTGAGAAAGGCAGTGGGGGGTGGAAGTACCTGTTTGACAGGCTCACCTTGAGCTGAGTGGAGTCATAGAACCATTTTGGTACTGTACACAGCAGAATTGATTTCTGTGGAATGCATTGATGTATGTGGAAATAAAATATTCACTGATAAAAATATAACCAGGATATCTGAATGTCCTCAGTTGTGGATTGACTCCGAACCGGCTGGCCACAGCCAGAATACTGTGCACTAGTGAATAAAGGGTCTTTGTATCGTTACTTCAGTCACCAATACTGTGCACTCCAAATGTGGTCTCACCAGTGCAGCGTATAACTGAAGTATAATTTCCCTATTTTTGTATTCAAACCCTCTCACTGTAAATCTTAATATTCTAGTAGATTTTCAAATTATTCATTGCACCACACACACTAAACTTTTGAGATTCATGTACAAGGATATCCAGATTCCTCGGACTCTAGCTCAGAGCGCTGCAATCTCTCACCATTTCGATAACATGTTTTGTTTCCATTCTTCCTGTCAAAGTCAACTACTTCACACTTTCCCACATTGTACTTCATTTGCCACATCTTTGCCCACTCAATCTATCCATATCCAACTATCCGCATCAAAATTTACTTTCCTATCTTTGTGCTACCAGCAAATTGGCAATTGTAGCACATAACCCTTCATGCAAGCCCTTTGTGTAAGTTGTACACAGTTGAGGTCCCAGCACGGATTTCTATGCCACTGCACTGGTAACATAATGCCAACCTTTAAACATCCTTTTGTACCTTCTCTGCTTCATTATCAGACAACCAATCTCCTATGTCACGAGTACATATTTTCCACAATAACGTTTGACGTGACACCTTATCAAATGTTTTCTGAAAAATGTAAGTACGCCAGTTCCCTTTTATCCACAATACCCGTTGCCTCAAAGGTTTTTTTGCCTAGAATCCCTAGGGTGTGGAAAGAGGCCATTCAGTCGGTATCAACACTCCAAAGAACAGACCAGCCAGACCCAGCTCCCCACCCTATCCCCATATTTCCCATCTAACCTAATTTAGATTTCATCTAACCTGCACACTACAGGGTACAAAACGTGGGCTATGGTCCAGCATGTGCCACCAGAATCCGAGGTGGAGTCTGAGGAACCAGACCCAGTGCAAAAAACATTCCAGCAAAGGCTGCAAGATAAAGAGCAAACCTACATTCCCAGACTGTTGGGTTTGTGATGGCAGTGATTGCAAAGAGGTCAGCCAAAATATGAATTCCCTGACTGGGGCTGATAACCTGGTCCAATCAGGGAAGCCCAAGCTGACAGATAGAACCAGAAGGGTTTTCACGGTGTCTCAACTTGCGCACACGCACATGGGTGCAAAGCAAAACACAAACAAAGAACAGGAGTGTCAGAGGGTCTGTTCACTGAGAACTGGAATCCGTGTGGAGTGAAGGGAAATAAAAGAAAAAACCAGAAGTGTTCACTGTTTGTCACCGGCCATTTGGATATTCCCTTTCTTCCTGGTGGTGGAAATTGAATAAAGATTTGTACACCTTATGTCTCTCACTGTCTCACACCCACATCATGGGTGCTGGCAAAAATATAAGCACTACAGCTGTTAGGTGGCAGTATGGGGGCAATTAAAAAAAACCCAGAAGTGTTAGAGGTTCTGTTCACTCGGAGCTTGCTCGGAGGAAGCCAACCAGTGTCAAGCACTATACATGTAAATAAAGTGCGATTTGGTGACAGAATACCAGGTTTTGTGGAGTTATTTCATTGTTTTTTTTCCTTCCAGTTCTCCATTATTTCCCTAGTGATGCCCATAATCTCATGAATGAATAAAGTCTCGTGCCCTATTGGGCATGTGTTCACTTTGGTCTCTGTTCCTTTTCATGTAATTACAGAAGCTCTTACTATTCTTTTTAAATATTACTTGGTAGCTTATCAAAGTTGACATTCTCCCTCTATGAGAATTCATTCATTTATTGATTTTCAATGTTTCCTAATTCTGTTTTATCACTTATCTTTGCCACATTATTCATTTTCCTTTCAACTGGACACTAGGGTTGGTTAATCAGTTGGTTTATTCCCTTCCTTAGAGATATTTGCTGTGAACTATGAACTATTTTCTTCAATGTCTGCCACAGTCCATTAACAGAAATGATTAAACTCCACTCCACACTTATCCCAGTGTAACTACCCTTGCTTAAATTTAGCAAAGTTGCTTCTGACCCAATCTCCCTCAAACTGAATGGTAAATTCTACCATATTATGACCACTATTTCCTAGTGTTTTACTTTTAAAGTGAATCTATTTCACAGCATATTACCAGAGCCAAAATAGCCCAATCCCTATGGGGTGGCAGTGGTTTGCACGGCTACCTCAATGCCGGGGACCTGGGGTTGATTCCAACCTTGCGCAACTATGTGGAGTTTGCACATTTTGTCCACATGGGTCCCCTCTGGGTGCTCTGGTTTCTTCCCACAGTCCAAAGATGTGCAGGTCAGGTGAACTGGCTATGCTAAATTAGCCAGTGTTAGGTACATTAGTCAGAGGGAAATGTGTTTGAGTGGGTTACTCTTTGGAGGGTTGGTGTGGACTTGCTGGGGTGAAGGGCCTGTTTCCACATGTAGGGAATCTAATCTATTTAGACCCATAGCATAATTTTCTAGGAACCTGCCCTGAATACACCCTATGAATTCTTCCTAATGGCTACCTCTGCCATTTTGATTTTCCACATCTACATAAAAGACTAAAGTCACCCATGATAATGTACTCTTGTATGGGCCCTCATTCTGTCCTACCCTACTGATTTACCAAACCTTTCCAGCTTTGATCCATTCTCCTCACTTTTATTTAAAATTCTCCTTAAGTACCTAGTTTTACAGTTGGCTGATTAAGCATCTATGGCAGAGCCAGCACAAAGGGCTGTATGACCTAACCTACTCCTATTTTATGTTCAGCTCTCCAGTTGTGGTCTAACCATAATGATCAATCCTCTAAACTAGCTTATTTCAGTGCCCTACACTGCCACCTCAATAACCAGTACCTGGCCCAAGTTGTAGATGTTTCCCATGAGGAAATGGATCCCCTGCCTGATAAAAGGAAATTACTTTTTAAACTCCTACAAAGGCTTAAATCCTACACAGACCCATACTAATGAAGGTCTCACAAGACTTAAGGTGGGATGAGATTCAGGATTCAGCTGATGGATGTTACACAGAAGGCAGCCTCAGTCAAAGCAAACCTTGTTTGGCAAACAAATTCTTCAGAACATGCTAAATTAAGCAGCTTGTTGCAGGACTGGTAACTTGGGGTGCAGTCAATTAGCACATCACAATCAGTAACTAGATTAAGCAGAATTTTGTTATAAAAACGTTCAAGATGAGTGGTAAATTGGTCTGATTTATGCTTTCCTACAGGAAGGCATCCAAACAAGAGACTTTAACTGTTGGTCAACCTTTAGTCAGAGAGTGAAGTGAAAGTGTTAAAGAAGCCCATTGGATGTAGGCATCACTGGCAAGGTCAGCAACTTTGATAGCAAATTTGTTTTTTGTATGAGTCAGATATGTACAGCACAAAGTTTTTGGACTACAGCATGTCAGGCAGTAGCCATGGAGAGAACACATGCTAACATTTAGAGCAGACATGACTTACAGCTGAGGAGTCAGTCTTGAAACATTAGCTTATGCGCTCTCCTTAAATGCTGTCTGACCTGCTGTGATCTCCAGCATCTGCAGTAATTTGCTCCCAATTATCCACCCTAGTTACAAATCCACTACATCAACTCAGATGACCTGAAGATGCAAAGCATCATGCCGGAAGAGATACAGCAGGCCAGGCAGCATCGGAGGAGAGCTGACATTTCAGGTTAAACCATTCATTAGAACTCTGGGGATGGGGTGGATTGGAAAAAGGGAGCTGAGAAATAGGGGCTAGGTGGTAACATACACAACACCCTCTGCATGAAAAAGTTGCCCCTCATGTCTCATCTTTGCCCTCCCCCTAAATCTATTCCCTCTAGTTCTGGACTCACCCACCCCAAAAGGAAACTATTTACCCTATCCATGCCCCTCATTTTGTAAACCTCTAAAGATCACCCCTCAGCCTCTGACACTCGAGAAAGACAGCCCCCACTTGTTCAGCTTCTCCCTGTAGCTCAGATCCTCCAACCCTGGCAACATTCTTGTCAAGTCTTTTCTGAACCCTTTCAAGTTTCACAACATCCTTCCAATAAGGAGACCAGAATTCATGCAATATTCCAACAGTGGCCTAACCAATGTCCTGTATGCCCACAACATGACCTCCCAACTCCTGTACTCAATACTGACCAATAAAAGAAAGCATACCAAATGCCTTCAAAGTTTGAGAAGATTTGTAGCTCGGATGCTCGTTGCTGTGGTTCTGTTCGCCGAGCTGGAAGTTTTTGTTGCAAACATTTCGTCCCCTGTCTAGGTGATATCCCCAGTGCTTGGGAGACTCCTGTGAAGCGCTTTGTGGTGTTTCCTCCGGCATTTATAGTGGCCTGTCCCTGCCACTTCTGGTTGTCAGTTTCAGCTGTCCGCTGTAGTGGCCGGTATATTGGGTCCAGGTCGATGTGTTTGTTGATGGAGTTTGAGGAGGAGTGCCATCCACAAACAATATACCAGCCACTATAGCAGACAGCTGAAACTGACAACTGGAAGCAGCACGGACAGGCCACTATAAATGCCGGAGGAAACACCACAGAAGCGCTTCACAGGAGGCTCCCAAGCACTGGGGATGTCACCTAGACAGGGGACAAAACGTTTGCAACAAAAACTTCCAGCTCGGCGAACAGAACCACAGCACCAAATGCCTTCATGGAGGGAAAGTGATGCATTCGGTGGAAAAAAAAGTGGAGATGCAGCAAGGTAGTCCAGCTAGATGGATTAGTCTTGGTATGCATGTCCAAAACTTGGAGAAAAATCAGTGGCAGACTACACTAGGTGGACAATGATGCTCAAATGTATGCAAGTCCTTTAACACCACAATGGCTGCATAAACAAGTATTTCACATGTTGGTATATTGATCAATGAATGGAACACACACTAAAGATGTGCAGGTTAGGTGAATTGGCCCTGCTAAATTGCCCATAGTGTTCAGAGATGTGTAGGTTAGCTACATTAGTCAGGAGGTACGTCTAGACAAGTAGGGGAATGGGTCTGGATGGGTTACTGTTGAGGTTTGGTGTGGACCTGTTGGGCCTAATGGCCTATTCCACACTGTAGAGATTCTATGGAAATGCAGCACCAATCTACTCAAGTGTAGTATTGACAGCAAAAGAACATCTTATAGCAAGAGCAAACTAGATCAACAAAAGATAGTTCCATTTATTAAAAAGTTTACAAAAAAGATTAGACTGGAGACTTGCCTCCACAGGTTTTTGTACAAGATATAAAGCATATTGTTTATATTGTAACAAATCATTTACATATTTCACCTGGTGCAACAGTACACAGGTCAGTTATTACACAATAGCCACTAAAGGCAAAAAACAACTGTTGCCTTTTGGCAGGGTTTGTGAACAAAAGCATTCAATTTAAATAGCACTGATATTACCTCAGCTCCTTACACCACCCACCCCAAAACAGCACACCCTTAAGATACTGTCATAGCAAAATGTTGACAACCATCTGCATACTCAACTTGGAAGACAAACAGAACCTGTCCAGTGTAGAAATTGTCACTGCATCTGGCTTATATCCAGCTGTAAAGTGTCAAACCACAACCTTCACTAGCTTTAGGAACATAAATCTTGTTTCTTGTGAAATCATTCAAACCAGACAATAAAGGCATACATGTAGTTAGCCAAAAGGAAGCAAACAATTAACTATTTAAAAAAAAAGTAAGGTTTCTGTTGAGGACTGCAGTTGGTGACCAGCATCAGCCGTTTTGTAACCCGAGAAGCAGAACAAGTCTGAAATTTGTTGCAAGTCATGCTTCAGTTAAAGTTCTTGCTCGGGGGTTCTCAAGCTATGGTAGGGCATCTTAAAATATGCCACGTCAGGTCAGGATCCCATTTCTTTTGAGGGGTTTGTTTTCAGAGAACTAATTGAGAGAGGGAATGACTCATCTATATTAAAACAGACTATACTGGTGCACTGAAAACACAAAGTGAAACAAAGTTGTGAAGATGTTGGATTCCTGTCCTCAATTTTTTTTAAAAATAAAGGGCCTGTTCTGGCATTGCCAACTCAAATACAAGTAAATATTTTCTCTAATGTAGCATTTCCCAAAACATCCCAGTACTTGTGAATACACACATTTGCTCCTACTTATCCCAATTAAACCAGGAGTATCCAAATCTGTGCCCAAAAGAACAAGATGGGACAATATTTAAAGCCACAGGAGGTGGGAATCATGCAAATGAAGTCAACTTCACGATGATCTCATTTTCAAAAGAGACAACCTACCAAGTGCAGTGCATGAACATTACAGAACACAAGTGAAAATATCTACAGGAGCAAAATATCACTGACCAAATTACTTTAGGCTAGTTGAGTTACATTAGAAGTCAGATTGGCACGAGATTAGTTACAAAAACAATATAGACCTCCATTTATTGACTACATAACCACATGCACTGAAACACCAATCTGCATTGAGAGATCCAGTCTGGAATGCAATACTTCAGTCTCCTTAGATGGGTGTTTAAACCAGAGTTAAGTGTAGATGCTGCTGATTAATGACCACTACCATTATGCTTGCGAGGTGGTGCTTGGAATTCAAGACCAGTATAAAGATTGTTTTAAAAAAGTGCATTGGTCTACAAACATTTTTGCTCAGCCATACATAAGTGGGTACAGCCTTTTTTTTTCTGAAGGGATTATAGCCATCAAAACAGGAAAGTCTAAAGCCAGTCAAGTGATTAACGTATGGTCTCATTATAGATGAAACGGCTATGCTCACCCAATTCACGAAACTCTAGTCCAGACTACGAACAAAACAGTTCATCTAGACAAGGTCACCAGGGGAAATAGCCATTTTCACTCAATCCCATTTTGTTGTAGTGACTGAAGTTGGTCAGCGAGGGATTTCTGAAACAAACTCAAGTGGCCATTTGAAAATGGGATGCTTCATCTAGATTGCTTCCACACTTGAGAAAAGAACCCCCATAGCTTCCATGACCAACATTCTGACACCAAGTTTTAAAAAAAGACAAAGATCAGGAAAGTCTGGGACAGAATTTATAACTTCAACTCGAAGCTGAACCTAGCTCATATGTAAATATTCCTCTTCCAAGGAAACAGTAAAACTAAATCAGGACAAGTTCAGTCTCATCACCAGATCTTTGGTAGAAAGGATTAGGAGTTGAAGGAGTAGTTGACATATGTTGCTTCACGGAGTCTGTAACTTTCCCGATTCACCTGTATATACACAAAAAAAACAGACAAGTCTTCTTGGCATAAGGGAGTTAGAACAATACAAAAAAAAACTTAAAGCAAGCCCTGGTCGATAGGAAGCAAATCCTTGCACGGGTTTCAATGCGTGAGCTGTGGTTTGCTTGAACTAGAGTTCATGCACTTGAACACAAAACCCCAGTGTTTCAAAAATGTTTGTTAACACTGCATCCTGGGAGAGGGTGCAATTTCATTTGAAGTGCATGAAAATTTGGTAAGTAAAATTTAAACCAAAATTAGAATCAACATTGACCAAACTTTAGTAATTAGCTAAGGAAGCTGTTCAAACCAGATCTCTAAACTGAACCCAAAAAAAAAGGTGTTTGTTATTGCACTATGCAACTTTAACTTTGTAGGCGAAAGGAGGACTGCAGATGCTGGGGATCAGAGTCAAGAGTTAGTGCTGGAAAAGCACAGTAGATCAGGCAGCATTGAGGAGCAGGAGAGTTGATGTCCTGATGACACTTGCCTGAAACATTTCACAAGAACACAAACTAAGGGAAACCCATATTTTCATTGAATATGGTGGATTCTGATTGTGTGCAATCTTCATAGCAATGCCTTTACTGTGAATGCTGATTTGAAGTGGGTGCATGTGCACTTTCCTCATGCTGTGCTGGTGTCAGTTACTTTATTCACTGGAAGAGGATATCACTGGCTGGAATGGGACTATTTGGCACTGATCATTTGGCCCTGCTGTTTTGACTCAACTGTTTTGGCACTCAGTTTGGCACTGAGCTGTTTTGGTGCCAATACAGAATGAAAAAAAGTCTTGTTTGGTTAAAGGAGAGGGGATGACTAATGACCTACTCGTTTTGTAATATTTTCTCATTTAACAATTGTTAATAGTCATCTATTGCCTTGATATTTAAGCCCATCTGTCTTCACATTGGAAAGCTGTAATACAATTTTCTTTCTATTTCCAGAAATGGCTGAAAACATTCTAAGAGACAAGCCAAAATTTCCACACAATGGTTATCTATGTTTGATAAATGTAGCAAAAGCAACCCATCTTTAAAGTTTTGGAGATGTGAATTAAAGAATGAGTGCAAAGGTCACATTCACACAAATCCATGAAGTAGTAAAAGTAGTGAACGGGCATTCTCATGGTGCTTTTGTAAACATTGTAAGTAGCAAGTCTAATTTTTAAATTCATTTTTAAACTTATTACAACCTTATCATTCACGATATGACAAAGGTGCCAAAACAACTCAGCAATGTACACCAAAACAATTTAGAGCCAAATGAATGGTGTCCAGAGGGCAACACCAAGGCCAGCATTTATTGCCCATCCCTAATTGCCCAGAGGGCAGTTAAGAGTCAGCCACATTGTGGTCAGTCTGGAGTCACGTGGGCCAGACCAGGTAAGGATGTTCGTTTCCTTCCCTAAAAAAAGGACATTGTTGGAAAATCGCATCAGGTTCACAAGTGGATGGAGTCATCATTAAATATCTAGAATGAAGAGCTTACTCAATTCAAATTCCACCATCTGCCAGCACAGGATTTGAACCCATGTCCCCAGACATTACCTGGGATTCTGGAATAAGTCCAGCACCACTAGGCCATTGCATCCCTTCTCAGGTGTTCTGAGGGGTGCAAGCTGAGAAACTATGGACAAAACATTTTTGCAGGGCAAAAATGGAACTAAAACTAAATTGCAGGAGAAACTCAGGACTGGCAGCATCTGTGAAGAGAAAGCAACATTAATGTTCTGGGTCCAGTGATTACTAGCTCTGAAGGTTGGTCACTGGACCAGAAATCATTAACTGCTTTCTCTCCACAAATACTGCCAGACAGTTTCTCCTGCTATTTTTGTTCAGGATTTCCAGCATCTACAGCACTTTGTTTTATTTTAGTGGGGAACTAAACCTTAAAATATTGAGAAGTGCAACCTATTTGCAGAAATTAAGAGTTAAACTAGTTCTTGATAATGTACTCATTTTTACTTTGTAAATCAATCCTTTTTAAGTGACAGTCTACACTGACCAGAAATCAAAGAAATTCACAGCCATCCAGGGCAAAGTATTGTCTTTATGGAAGAAGCTTGAGTTTACTGACAAACTAGGGGAAGAGACAAGAGGAGGTAGCACAGCAGAATTTGGCTCGATGTTGCCAAATTGGAAAATGAACGTTGTGCCAATAAAGTTTGAGCATGGATGGAAAGTCCCTCATGGTACACTGTACTTCCCTATCCCTGGAAGGAGGGTGCCTGGGTTAGAGTCCCAACTGCTCTAGGAAGGGTTAATATCTGAATAAGTTGATTAGAAAAATTTAACACAAGTGGCAGCATATTAAAAGGAAATGAAATAGTCTATGAATGAATAACTATACCCAGAAATACTCTACTGGAGAGAAAGCAGAATGAACATTCATTTGGACAGCAGAAGACAATTTTTTGTTTAATCTATTTTTCTAATCAACCTGTTCAGAGATGTAATTATACATGTCTGGGGCAGGTGGGACATGAACTCTGGTCTCTTGGTCCAAGGATTGGGACACCACCATGCCACACAAGGGCCCTCAGATCAGAGACTAAAACGCAAAGGGCAGATGCAGTCGAAGTGGTTTAAACATCTACTTACCACCCTCTCCTATTCCATATTTCAATATGGGCCTCATTCCTTAGCCTGGGTCCCAAAAATCTCAGCTTTCACTAAACAGAAGCCACAGCTCAGCACAGAATTCCAAAAACCCTCAATGTTACTGGTGCAGAGTCAACAGGACCATTACTCAAATCACTATTGAGCATGTGCTGAAGGAACAGCCTCATTGGGTCAGATCAGTGTCTGCTTCTTTCAGGCCTGTCCTAAGCCCAGTTTTAAATCAGGCCTGTGTCTACAGTTCAGGTAGAAAATAGTTTATCCATCCAACAGATCCCAGAGACAGTTGACAATTTGTACCAGTGGCTGATCATCCAGAGATTGCAACCCCTCATTCAAACAGCCTCCCTGCATTTTCTCTATTGTCAAACACTCAATCCTGGATTGTTCTTTAAATATGAAGTGGATGGTGCAGATACTGACCCAGTGGAGGAGATAACCTCACACTGGGGACATGTGCTATTAGTAGTGGGTTGGTTGGGGTGGAAGTGCCCATGTGCACCAGTGGAGAGAGTGAGTTGTGAAGGTGGCGGATAAAATTTAACTTGACATCAGTGAATTGTGACAACATCTGCACTCACCAGCTTACCTAAAGCTCAGTTTGAATGGTGTTACTGGGTCCAGAAGTGGATCTTCCAGCTCAGGGTTTTAACTATGATGTATCAATTGATCAAAAAGGAAAAATCTGGTATTTAACCTTCCAGATGTAGTCTTATCTTACTACAAAAGATTTTGCAGATAGTGATACATTTACCACCTCACCTTTTGCTGGCAGTGTATCAAGTCAATTGTGGGCAGCATGGTGGCACAGTGGTTAGCACTGCTGCCTCAGCGCCAGAGACCCAGGTTCAATTCCAGCGTCAGGCGACTGACTGTGGAGTTTGCACGTTCTCCCCGTGTCTGCGTGGGTTTCCTCCGGGTGCTCCGGTTTCCTCCCACCATCCAAAGATGTGCAGGTCAGGTGAATTGGCCATACTAAATTGCCTGTAGTGTTAGGTAAGGGGTAAACGTAGGGGTATGGGTGGGTTTCGCTTCGGTGGTTCGGTGTGAACTTGTTGGGCCGAAGGGCCTGTTTCCACACTAATCTAAATCTAAATCAATTAGAGAAGCCTTACAGTGCAGAAAGATTCCATTCAGCCCATTGGGAGTCTGCAACAACCCTCAGAACATCTGACTCTTGCCTAGTCCTCATCCTATCCCTCTAACCTGCACATTCCTGGACACTGGACAATTTAGCATGACCAATTTACCTAACCAGCACATCCTTTGACTGTGGGAGGAAACCTACAGACGGAGAATGTGCAAACTCTCCAAAGAGACATCAAAAAGGTGGAATCAAGCCCAGATCCCTGGCACAGCCATGTTCTCAAGCAACAGTTATGCCAATCATTAAGCACTCAGACAGCAAGCCAGGAAACATGCACTGGATTACACCCAAATTAAAGAATGGGATTCAGAAACAGTCGAAAGTGGTGGAGAAGTTAGATATTCAAAATTAGGTTTGCACAGCGAGCAAACTGATCAGTAGCAATAGCAGTTTACTTTAAAATCCAGCTCTTAAAATTGTATTTTTATAGTAAAGCCAACAGTAGAAACTGAACCAGATTGAAATTCTCACCAGTTTACTGATCACCTACAAACTGAAGTGGGGTGACCTCAAGCTTAATGTGGAGGCACTGATGTTGGACTGGAGTCAGCAAAGTCAGAAGTCACTTGACATCAGGGTTTATAGCTCAACTGATTTGAAAACAGCTGTCTTCTCTGCTTTCAGCATGCTGATCCTTTGTCAGGTGATTTCAAATAAACCTGTTGGACTATAACCTGGTGTCATGACTTCTGACTCAAGCTTACCGACATCGGAGGAAATTCATTGTCAGCACCTTCTGGAAGATTTCCAAGTTTAAAGGGCACATACAGAAAATCCAGGAGTTGAGTAGTGACAAGGGAATGTTAGCTACATTTGTCCCAAAAATCTAAATTCTAAAGCAAACTTTGTTTGCAGTTCAGAAATTACTACTAGCCCTCATTCTTCCCAACACCTTATGTAGTCCAGAAGAAATACAGAATTACTATTTGGTGAATCATCTTGACATCATGAGGCAGATAAAGGAACTGCATGGTGCTCTAGCAAGAGAGTTTGGCCCCAGCTAATGTGTTAAATCTTTAGCTTCCTGAAGAAGGGCTTATGCCCGAAACGTCGATTCTCCTGTTCCTTGGATGCTGCCTGACCTGCTGCGCTTTTCCAGCAACACATTCAGCTCTGATCTCCAGCATCTGCAGCCCTCACTTTCTCCTTAAATCTTTAGCTTGTCTAGCTAAGTTATGTCACCCACTTCTGGATGACAGAGGGATGCAAGAGCTTTACTGTACAGAGTATTAGCTCCATGAAGGGTTAATGGAGGGCAATAGGGGAAGGAGGAGGACTCAGCCACCAACATGTACACATCTGACTTAAAAGTATTCAAGTGGGTGTGTTCCAAGCCAAAGCATTTGGAACAATTGCACCATGTCTGATTAAGAGTAAAAATGTACTTTTGCGGTGGAAGAATTGAAAACTCACCTCAGGCAGTGGTATGTTACTTGCATTCTCACGCTCAACATCCCAGGCTTCAAATGTGAAACTCTTCTGACAAGCTGCACAGAACCTGTATTTCCAGCACTAAACCCAACACAAGAGAACACATTTCAATTTTATTTTAAGTGTAAAACAAGTAGGATTTGAAGCTAGTTAAAAAAAAAACAGCAACTCAATGCCATATTTAATCCTAATCATTGGATTCAAACCTGACCCCTCATCAACACCATGAAGTGGGCTTGACCTCAAAGCATTTTGGTGATAGATGTTTTGCACTGGAACACATTTACAGCAGTCTCCAGGTTGCAAACATGTTCCACTACAGAGTACATAAGTCACTTAACATGCAAATTAACATACAGTATAATGTACTGTTCACAGATATAAGCAAATATTTACATTGAACCCTTGATATGGAATACACCAGTCAGGGACACCTGTATATTTAAACAGGACATGTTCTATCCTTCAGTTTGAGTGATACAGCACAGAAACCAACCCATTGGTCCAACCCATCTATGTCAACCAGGTTTCCCCTAACTGAACATTTGTTTGCATTTGGTCCATATCCCTCAATTTTCCAATCTTTGTATCTGTCCAAATGCCTTTGGAACAGTGTACCCACCTGCACCTCCTCCTCCGGCAGCTCATTCCACATATGCACTACTCTTGGGGGGTTACCCTTCAGATCTCAAACCTTTCCTTTTCATCTTAAACTTCTGCCCTCTAGTTTTGGATTCCCCTCCCCTGGGGAAGGTCTAGCCACCTGATCACATATCTAAATGGTTAAGAGTCGGTTAAGTTGGTGTGGAACCTTTGAAAGGTTCAAGTGTGCAATCACATCTCTGAACAGGTTGGCCTGAAACCATCTACCCTGCAAAGACTACAATTTTAAGTCAGGACTATTTTTGAATTAGAGGTTAAGGATAATTTAGGTGTTCTTCTGGATATTATCTGAAGGTGATTTCACAAACTCAGTCCTCCTTAACTGAAGAACAATTGTAGCACTCACCCTTGTGGGCAGATTACCCATTGCAGGAAGTTTTGGGTGACCATATTCTAGCAATATGTTGCTGGTTTATATGAAAATGGAGTCTCAACAAGCATTCAGCTTTTTAGGCATTAAAGACTTTAGGACCACTTATGTCAGTTTAAAAAGTCAAGTCGGAGAGGGAGCAATGGGCAACTGGTTCCAAGCTGTAGAAAATACAGCTTGCATATGCATGCAACAATTTCACTGTTACAGCTGTGCTAGCACTAAGGATACCCCTATATTTGCCACTTGCAAGGAGCAACAGGTTCCACTTGTTTTTAAAATCAGAAATTAGCTGTTTACTTGGGAGTCAAGAAAACTCTGACACTGTCCATCTTACAATGGATGGTGTCTATATAACAACTGGCATTCAAATAAAGTCCCAGTCTTAACATACCATAGGGCTGCATGCAGAAAGATGACTGGCAGTGGTCTAACCAGAGGCCACTATACCTTGTCAAGGGTGTTCAATATAATACCATGAAAGTTTATATCACCACACATTGGCACCATTCTCAATGGAGCTGGATTTTTTTCCAGCACTGTTCAGGGCTTCACCAGTCCACATCATGCCACCAGAGGTTTCAAAGGTTAGCTTATTGCAACCATGCTGCTTTTGAAGACACTTTGTATGGACCCCAAAGCCACCTCTATCCATCCTTCTCCATTCCTCCCCCCACCCAGGTTCTGCATATGGTTTGTCTGGATCTGGGTTTACTTTCTGGAGGTCAAGGAGGGTTCTTCACAGTAACCTCAACCAGTTTAGGACTTAACACTGTTGGGATCACTCAAAACTGCAAACCAGCTGTCCAGCCAACTGAGCTAAAATCAGACATCTTGGTCAAGATGCAATATCATCCTCAAAATTTAAAGTTAATGTGAACAAGATCTCATTTTACACATCACTGCACTGGATCTTATGTAGATGAATGAAGCACCACATTGGAATTCCATGTCAGTAACACTGCTTGCACTCACAAGAAAAGCCAGGATTGGAAGGGAGACGATTGCCAGGCCACACAACAGGATGATGGCAATTCCAAATCCTGGGAAGTGGATGCGTTTATACGGCCGATCTAGTCTTGCACCTAGGAAAGAAATTTCCAAAAAACACCAGAAGTAAACTTAGATTTGCCAGCACTTCAGATTCAGTAATCAACAACATGGTGACAGAATTTGCTTGATGAGTCAGTTCTTCCAAGACAGTTCCTTGTAGCTGACACTAGCCACAAAACAGAGGTGACTTAAAGAGCTTCCTCCTAAGACAGCTTTAGGTCAATATACATTGACTAGTCTGCACTGAAAGCCTTGCTAACACTTCCACCTGCATTCACATTAGTTCCAGCTGTCAAAACTACCCACAACATTCTCATTTTATTCTTGAACACTAATTGATCTATCCTCTACTGAAAGTAGGAGTGAACTCAAAATATAAATAGGACAAGGCAGCCACACATTTAGAGACTGAGAAAACCAAGGATTAAAGTAATCACATGGAGACCATTTTAAAAAGTAAAAGCAGCGAAGTGCATTTCTAGAGGAAGACAGTCAAAAAGCAGGGACATTAGTTAGACCAGACTACAACTGAACATTAGATCCAAAGGAAAGGGAGACAGACAAGGCATTTGAAGGTTTACTGGAGTGATAAATCAGCATACCAGGATGATTCGACAGACCAGGTTACCTAGCCTGGAGAAAACCAGGACCTGTATGGTGATTTGATGAAAGCCTACTCCAAGATTCTGACAGAAGAGAAATAATTTGCTCTACTGTGGTCCTGCTAGCAAAGTCACTAAAATGAATCAAGAAGAAAATCAAGAAAACATTGAAGCTTCCAACCAAGACAGAAGGAAGCGAGAGAGAGATAAATGGAGATGGTTACATTCAAGGTTCAAAGGACAGATCAAAAAGTATTGGCCTACATTTCCTCAAAGTACAAATATCTTTGCTAAGCCCCATAGTATAGAAAGATAACATTAGTGCATAGTGTGGCCAGGCTTAACAGCAATTTGAGGGGATATTTGAGATTAGATTGGGCAGCATGGTAACTATGATTACCACTTCTGCCTCAAAGCACCAGATTTATTCTAGCCTCTGGCGACTGTGGAATCTGCACATTTTCTCTCCCCTCCCCCCCCACGTCTGCATGATTTCCTCACACAGTCCAGAAGTGGGAGAGTTGGGAGGAGTGACCATGCTAAAATTGCCCATAGGGTCCAGAATGGAGAGGCTAGGTGGATTAGCCATGGGAACATGGAGGTAGCAGGTTGTGGAGGGGGGCTGGGTAGGATGTTCTTTGGACAGTCAATGTGAACTCAATGGGTCAAATGGGCTCCTTGCAAACCATAGGGATTCTAAATCAATAAAACCAATTTCTACTCAAAAAGTTCCTACTGCATTTACAAAACAGAAGGCAGGATCAGCACAGTGCATTTTGAGATTAAACTTCATGGAGGGAAACAGGGGCAGTACATGCAGCCCATAGCACTTGTGTTAACTCTGGGGGGAAAGGGACAGGAGTTGCCCCACGGACTTGCCACTTGCCCCCTTTCCCAATTCTGGATATTGTTGAATCTACTCAAGGCACTGACAAAGGAATCCATTCCATATGGTGAGCTTTCACCTCTGACTACAGTGGAAGGCCAATCTGTATTTGAGGTGCAGTATTAAAGTGATTGAAGGAGCCAATCAGCCCATTATGTCAGGTCTCTCCCTAAACAAGCATAATTTGGCATCAATTCCCCACTTTTCTTGCAACCCCTACATATGAATGGTTAAACCAAAATGTCTAAAGAGTCTCAACTTAACTTGCACTCACTACATTTCCAGTGATAAAGTGCTTTATCTTGGTTAGGAAACCTTTTGTAAGAGTTAAACCACAACAGATTCAGCAAGGTAATACTAATTTAGAACAAAAACAAATTTAGTGAGTTAAACATTGCAATGAAACTAGAGAACCAGATGAGGGCACTGTGACACCAAGTGAACAAAATGACAAAAAGCAGTAACATCTTAAAGTGATGACAAGGAGCAGCTGGTGTTGAACTGGGTAGACAAAAATTTAAAAATCACACCAGGCTACAGTCCAACAGGTTTATTTGGAAGCATTAGCTTTCAGAGTGCCGCTCCTTCAGGTAGTGGAGTAGGACCGCAAGTTTATAGCAAAAGAACGATTAACAAACTTGATTGTTAATTTTTCATGTTTGAGTTATAGGTTTTGGTTCTGAACGTGTAAGGAGCTGAAATCTGTAACCCATTCTATAAGATGAGACTTAACCAAAGTTTGTTAAATATATGAAATTTTACTTGCATGACACTAATCTTTTGCTACAAATTCAGTTTATGGTCCTACTCCAGTCACCTGAAGCAGTGCTCCCAAATAAACCTGTTGGACTGTAACCTGGTGTTGCGATTTTAATCCTGAACCTTAAAGTGAAAGAGTTTAGTTATACCAATAAAATGTCAAAAAAAAAAGCAGCTTGCTGTGTAGAGTTGGCCAGGAGTCCAACACCACCTGCAATTACAGCATCTTTGGACAAGTCTAGAAGTTAAGCTTTTTCCATAGCATGTGCTAAGAGCAAATGTTGTCCCTGATCTTTGTAATGCCACCAGTCCAGATGCTCCAGGATATTGAATCCAACTCAATGAACATGCAAAGGAACAATCTGCTGTAATGTCAACCTCAGAACCTCTAAATAAATGGCCCTTGAACAGATTGCAATACAAAATAAGGCCGCTCATCCATGTCAGTAATAATAGTCAGATTTACTAGTTACTGAGGAGAACACTTGTTCTTTTACAAACAAGCCCATGACAGCACACAGCTTTTAAACATCAAGTCAGTCATACAGCACTGAAACAGACCCTTTACTCCAAAGTGTAAACCCTAACTAAACTAGCCCCAACTGCTTGCTCCTGGCCCATATCCCTGTCAATGTTTCCTGTTCATTTACTAATCCAACACATGTTTTAACATTCTACCTATATCCACATCCTCCACTTTCTCTGGAAGTTCATTCCACACAAGTCACTAAAAAAAAATTGCCCCATGTCTTTAAACTCTCTTCACCTTAAAATATGCAGCTTCATCTGAGAAAACCCCACTAGAGGGATCCTCACTAGAGGGAGACATTCACCTGCTCTATATCCCTCATGATTTCATAAAGCTCTAAGGTCACCTTTCAACTGTACCCACTCCTGTGAAAAGTCATCCCAGCCTCTAACTCAAACCCTTCATTCCTGGCAACATCCTGGTAAATCTCTTGTGAACCCTCTCCAGCTTAATATCTTCTATAGCAGGACAACCATTACTGCACAGTACTCCAGAAAAGGCCTCCCCAGCATCCTGGCTGATCTCAACATGTCATCCCAACTCCTATCCAAGGTCAGAGCAATCTTGGAAAATAAGCACAGCTTGGACATTGGAGTGTATTGAAAGAATATTGTAAAATCGTCAAATTAGAGGGGGGGGGGGGTGGGGAAGACCTGAATGGAGAACCTCTAAGAGCAGGATCAAAATGGTAGTGAACACAATCAACAGTATGACTCTACAACAGCTATACCTTCTGGAAGCTCAGTCAAATGCCCAGGGTAAAGTTTGCAACAAAAACAATTTCTGAAGATGTACCATGTAATAAAAAAGGAGAATTCAGTTTTGTGATGGGGTGGGGTGGGGAGGGGTGCTAATTTCCAACAGGTAAGGCAGGCTAATTTGAGTGGTTGAAACTGGCTGAAAAAAGAAAGTGTAATTTTTTCCAACACTCTCTCAGTGTGGCTTTTGGAAGACAAAGACATGTATTCCCAGGATGTATGGCATCACTAATGAGCCTGCTCAGTTTATCCATCTCTAAATAGATGAGTCTTGAGACCCTAGAGAGATTGGAGACAGTGTCTGCAGGAGACTGAATTTACAACATCCAGCATTTTACAACATTCTCTGGATATAGAGCACATGCTTACAGATGGGCTTGGAGATGGTCTTGGTAACTAGCACATCCTCCTTTACATAGTAAAATGGAAGAGAGATGCCTGCTAGACTATTTGAGGAAAGCTTTGTCCAGGGTTGTGATAAGCAGTGCTAAAATTCTGAATGCCCATGTCCACCAAACCTTGGAAGCTGAGACAATGGCCAAACGGCACACTTGCAATTAAGAGCTACTCAATTCTTATTGCAACCACCACTCTGATAGTTATTCAACTTGTACTGTTCAGTCCTTGCTGCCAGAGCTTGACCAATATTTAGCCCTCCTGGCTAGTTGTGGTCTTTTGCAGTCAGTCAAATGTTGGGGGAAAGCTTTGTACAAGTGAACATTCTTGAAGTTCAAAAGATTTTCCAAGGCAATTAAGGTTGCGCACTCAACTGGCCTATCCTGATTGAATGGAATGACAAAAACCCTATTTCTCTACTTAGAGCAATCTACTGAGCACAGGGATTGTTGCAACTGTTAACTTATTGTTTGCACTGCTTAAAGGAAAATGCAACAGTAAAAGGTTAATTGTGTTGCGCCTATGAGGATCAATTAAACTAAGGAGGTTAGTGTCAGTAAAAACAACTGATGCTGCTGCCAGGCAACCAACCAATGAGGAAGCAGCACATCTGCCTTTCCACCGATTTCAGAATCTATGCTCAGACAAGTCATTCCCATGAGGAGATAGCATGCTGCTTCCCAAAAAAAATCAAGACAAGCAAAATAGCACAGGGATAAATGTGGCAACAGTACACAGTGGTCCCCAGCTAGGTGTTACAGTACTGACTGATCAGGGCATGATTGGGTAGGTGACAAGTGACAAAAACTTAGTACTTATTTCCTTAGCATGGACTACAATTAGTAACAAATTTTGAATTTGCAAGGCACATCAGGAATCAACATCTTGATTGATAAACCACATCTCTAGATCAATCAAGATAAATGGCTTAGCAATTCTTAGACCATAAGACACAGAAGTTAGATCATTCAGGCCATCACATCTGCTCCACCATTCAATGGCTGATACGTTCCTCAATCCCATTCTCCTTTCTCCCTGCAATCCTTGATAATGGTGGTTGCAACATGGACAAAGAACCCAGAACCATAGACTAGTATCTCAGACATGGGTTTGAATCCCATGGGAAGTTAGATTTAAATTTTTAAAAAGTGGACCAAATGACTAATGCAGTTGCATGCACAGTTTCTAGTAATAGTAATTCAGAAGGGGTGTTGGCCTGATATGGTCACTAGACTATTAATACAGAGGCTGAGGGAGTGTTCTGGGGACTGGCACAGGCAGATGGTGGAATTTGGATTCAATAAAACCTGGAATTAGACTTCAAATGATAACTGAAATGGTAGTTGGTGAAAAGCCTACCAGGTTCATTAATTTCCTTCAGGGAAGGAAATTGCCATCCATATCTGGTCTGATCTACATGTGACACCAAACCCACAGCAATGTGGCTGACTCAAATGCCCTCTGGCCAGGTAGGGACAGGCAATAAGTGCTAGCCTGGCCAGCAATGCCCACATTGAGAATAAAAAAGTTAAGATAGCCCCTTAAGACAGCACTTCTCAAAACCATGTAGAGACACAAGAGGCTGGGCTAAAGGATAGCCATAGTATGATCACAGTAGGTTGAGGAAAGTGAAGGGAGAAGGGTTGACTGGGAGTCTTTCAGGTAGGTAAAAACAATGACTGCAGATGCTGGAAACCAGATTCTGGATTAGTGATGCTGGAAGAGCACAGCAGTTCAGGCAGCATCCAAAGAGCAGTGAAAAAAAAAAATCAACATTTCGGGCAAGAGCCCTTCATCAGGAATAAATAATGCCATCCAGTTAGATTTGGAACTAGAGAGTGACAAGTCAGCACATCCCATAGACAGTAATGTTGCCATGTTACTAAATCAATACAATCTAAAGAGGGAGCTGTCCTTTTAAAACCCAGAACAGGAGATTTTCCTCAAATTGGCATCTGCAACATTTCAAACAAAGTTGCTGCTAAATCAAGGTGAATGTAATGGAGATGAATTCGAGGCTGCATGCATCAGAACTCCTGACTTTTTCAAGTCAGGGGGCAGGGAATGAGCAACTGGTCACTTATCAGCTCAGGCAGAATGGCACAAATTAATGGCTGCAGGTTGGAAAGGAACAGGATTAAAAACTGTATTGTAAGGTTACATTACAAGATGTCATGAACTAGATAGCAGACAGCCTGCAGAGTTTTGCCTCATCTGTGACTTGGTCCTTATCAAGGGAAAAAAAAGGAGGAAATTGTGGTAAAAAAGTAATTTTGCAGAGAGAAAGGAAACTTCAAAGGGACAGTTGTGCAGGCAAGGAAAGATCTGCAGCAAATCGGAGACCCCACAAATTACTTCAAGTGGATAGCAAACAAACATACTGAATGGTCATGACTAGCAGTGTGAATCTAACTCTAAACCAATGTCCAAAAATTAAATAGAGCAAGGAGAAAGGATAGTGAAGTGGCATTTAGTATGCTTACCATTATTGGTCAGTGCATCGAGTATACGAGTAGTGAAGTCATATAGCCATACAGGACATTGGTTAGACCACTTTTGGAATATTGTGCAATTCTGGTCCCCCTGCTACAGGAAGGATGTTATGAAATGTTAAAGGCCTCAAAAGTTGTTACAAGGGTTTGAGGTTGAGCTATAGGTAGAGGCTGAATAGACTGGCGCTGCTTTCTCTGGAGTGTCAGAGGCTGAGGGGTGACCTTATAGGAGGCTTATAAAATCTGAGCGGCAGGTGCAGGGTGAATAGACAAGGTCTCTTCCGAGGTGGGTGGGGGGTGTCCAAAACTAGAGGGACAAGAGGTAAGCAGAGATTTAAAAAAGGGCTTTCTCTGGAGTGTCAGAGGCTGAGGGGTGACCTTATAGGAGGCTTATAAAATCTGAGCGGCAGGTGCAGGGTGAATAGACAAAGTCTCTTCCGAGGTGGGTGGGGGTGTCCAAAACTAGAGGGACAAGAGGTAAGCGGAGATTTAAAAAAAGGAATTGAAGGGGCATGCAGAGAGTGGTGTGTATGGAAATGCTAGAGGAAACGAGGCTGGTACAACTACAACAGTTAAAAACCAATCCAGATGGCTATAGGAATAGAAAGGGTTGGGGGGAGATGTGGGCCAAAAGCTAGCAAATGGGACAAGATGTCTGGTCAGAATGGACAAGTTGGACCAAAGGGTGTGTTTCCATGCTGTACACATGACTAGCAGGCAAGAGACATTTTAATCCCATGGAGTTTGCAACTGAACAAATTGAGTCATTGCCAAAAATCCAAAGATGGATGCTGGACTAAGTTATAGCCCTCTGCAGCTGACATCCCATGTTCTGCATAATTAGAAATTCCACATTTCCTTCAAATTCCTGGAAAATGCTGTCAGGAAAGAAAGATTGTGTAGAGCTGCAATACTGTCTGAAACAGTTGTTCTTCTTTGCAGTCCAAGAACCAGAGGCTTCCCAGCTAAAATAGTTGAGTACACTGAGGTAACAGCGAGACTAGGAGTTTAAAGATAGCAATTTAAAAGCTGAGACACCAAAACAGTGTTGAGGTAATGTCTAAAATCATACAAGACAACCATTAACTGCTCAGGGTACGTACTGGCTCCAAAGTGGAACAAATAAAATCTGAAGACAACACATTAGAAACCCCAGATGGCAATTCAAGACTTATGGGAATTGCTTTATAGAAAACTTTCCATCATCTTAAAGGGAGTGGCAGTCAATTGAACTAGAGTTGCCAATTGAGCACAATTCTCAGATGCAAGGAGACTTCGTAACCTTTCATAGTATAGGGGAAGCATTGGCAAGGTCAACTTTCATTGCCCATCCCCAAGTGATCTTAAACTAAGTAGCTCAAGCTCAATTTAAGCATCTAGAGAAGAGTCAACCACACTATGGGTCTGGAGTCACATAGGCTAGACTGGATAAAGAATGACATCTTTTCTGCCAAAAGATGTTAGTGAACCAGATGGGTTGGCATAATAGCAGAAAGATCAGATCCTGAGCATTAGAATAGGTAGTTAGCCTACTTTAGAATTTGCTGGCTGAAGATAAATTCTCAGACATGAGTGGGCCAAATGGCCTCCCTCCTGTGCCACACCACCAGTAACAGCTATGACTCAAAACAAGTGCTTCAGTTAACTTGTAGACTACACACTAGGAGTAGCAACAGGAGCACTAGAACCTACAAAGACAGCTGTGAGAATTCCATCATATTATTAAAAATATGGTCACATGACATAGGGCTAAACCATGGCAACATCAGTTGCCTGCACAAGGCAGTTAGTTCCATGGAGATGACATCACCCCAAGAGGATTACCTTCAAAGCCCCAGAACGTTGCCAAAGCAGTTATTAGCTGTAGGGTCCTCTGGGACCCACTACCTTATGTTATGTCAACTCAGCATCGAGCAATTCAAAGTCATCTTCATTGCTGCATCAGCAGTTGCTTCTTGATGTTTTGTGGGGGTGGGGGAAAAAAGTGGGGCAGGAAACTTGCTTGGTTTAGCCAATGCTTCAGTTTAAGACAACATATTGAATTTAAGTATGCAAGGAAAAAAAAAGCCAATTTCTCAGGTAACTAGTACTCAAATTTCTTATGAGGAGGAAAGTGTAGACTATTTGACCCCATAGTCAGATAGGTCCACAAACTACTCAAATAGAGGCTTCTCAACAGATGCTGTTACAGAACAGATAGGATTGAATCTCCTGGCCCAAAGATGGGGCATTACCACTGCATAAGATTCCTCTATGTACATGAAAAATAGCATTCAGATTGTAGTTTCCAGCTGACACTAGTGACATTTGCTACTGTGCTTTCAAATTCACTTGCAATGAAGCCCATTGCTTACCTTTCTAAATTAAGGTTGATAATCAGTCTGTTAGGTGCAATGAAGGTAGACAGACTAGGGGGAGCAAGCAAGGTAGAGTGCACATTGACCTTCATTGCAAGAACACTGGAGTTCAGAAGTAGGGCGAGGGCGTTGGAGAGACAAGTATTGCATGGAGATTTGGTCTCCTTACATAAAAAAGGAGGGGGTTGCCACAGAGGGAGTGGAATGGAGGATCACAAGGCTCATACCATGGATGTCAGGATTGTCCTGTGATGAGACATTAGTAGACACAGACCCAGTAGAACCAAAATTCTGAAAAGATAGGGTTGGGAGAAAAATCAGATTGAAACAAAACAGGACTGGAAATGTGACATGCAGGAAGGACATTTTCTTGATTGGATAGCCTAGAATTATGGATATAGGGCAGGGTAGACCATTCAGAATGGAGATGCGGAAACATTTCAGAGGGTGACTAAATGTGGAATTATCTTGCTTAGTTTTCAGTAGTAGAGAAGGCACTGAACATACTGGAGAGAGAAAAGATTTTAGAATTAATAATATCGGGGAGTGGGGGGGAAGCTTTAGGATTGATTGAACCTCAATCTTTTATTGAATGGTCTTTGCTTGCTTTAGTTATTAAAATAGACAATGGGGGGTATGACTAGCATCTACACAACCAGCAAGAAATCTGCCTTCAGGAGAAAGGACCAAATTCAAGTTTGGCAAGCAGCTGCCCCAGTACATTTGTCAAATCAAAATGGATGAGTGGTAGGCATTTATTCAAATTTGTTTTGAATTCAAAATTGCTCAGAGGCAAAAGTTTGTTCATACAGTGACATGTACGATCCCCAGCTACTGGACAACTTCAGCTGCCTGTAGGTCATCCTATACAGATCAAAGCTGAAGATTAAAGCTTCACCACAGGGCTTCTTGGGGGTGGGTGGCACAAAATTTGGTTGGGTCACAGCGAATGTCTGTGGTCACACTGAGGCAACGATCACTATGGGGTCCGTCAGGTCTGTGCTCTTGATGAGGGGTTAAGATTTTAAGGACCAAAATGGAGAGAATGGGTTGGAAAGTTTGTTTTGCAGAAAGTTTCCTTTGTATCTGGAACATTTGCCTACAGAAGCTATAAGTCTTAAGTGCTCTGTTACCTGCATCCAAAATATAATTTGGAGTGGAGATAAATAAAGGTGCAATTTTGCTGGTTGCTACCTCTCCCCCACCAAGAAAGTGGCAGGAAAAAATTTATATAGACTTTAAACCAATACAAAACCAAGGTTACCATAATTTCTTTCAATGTACTCACAAGCAATGCTGTTTGTGTTGTGATACACATGGCTGGCAATGTGTGGTTGGGGTAATGTCACCAATCCTTTCAACTATTGCAGTAATACAACTGACCAAATTGCTGAATCAAAGGGCTAACCAAAGCAGTGGTAGAATAAACCACGAGAGTCAACTAAAGGCAAAATTTGTCCTAGACAAGATTGTTTTACTACACAAGTTACATTGATGAATTAAATACAATTACAAGACCAGAATCCAGCAAAGGGACCAGTCTGCCCCTTCAATGCCTAAGATGGGCATCAGTTAGATGGAACTGAATGCAACTTCAACCCTTTCCAGAATCAAGGCCTTATTCAAACACACCTTATATACTCTGGAAGGTGAAAAAGTCAAAAGTTAGCCACTGACCTGGTCAAGTTTACTAATGTGAACTGTACAGAGGGTATCTGCTTAATTACTTCACTACATTCTGAAGAGGAGTCAGAGTCAAAACAAGCTCTCTCCACAGATGCTCCTAGTATCTCAATTTTAAAATCACAACACCAGGTTATAGTCCAACAGGTTTATTCAGAAGCACCAGCTTTGCGTGCTGCTCCTTCATCAGTTGTTTTTAAACTTTGTACACCCCAGTCCAACAGCAGCATCTCCAAATCATGACTGCCGGTGTTTCACTAGCAATTTTTGCATTTCAGATAGGTTGGAGGTTCCTGGGAGGAAATGAGGAATAATAAAAGTCTTAATTGGTGAAGACATTCACATCACTACTGATTAGTTAAATATTATAAACAGAATTGAAACCAAATAAAAACCTAGCCATCATGGCAACCATTCCTCCAATTCAACTTTCTGAATCTAGGAATTAAAAACATTAGTCTGTATTCAGGTAGCTTTTTAGCTTACCTTACCTCCAACAAAGAACGAGTAAGGATCAACTGCAAAGTCAGTCCCTGCCAAAACACTCCTGGAATTAACAGAACTGAAGAACAAATCCAAAACTTCATGACTGGAAGGCGGGTTGTTGAAAAATACTAGATCACTTGTTACAAACACAGATCCTCTCCTTCGGTTTGAGATGGGGGCATTGAGTAGAGCAAAAAAAAAAGAAAAGTTGATATTAGAACAAGCTGTTATAAAGCTGACTAAACAAGCTGCACACAGGGGTCAAAAAGACCACTAACAAGTGTTATGTAGTGGAAGCTACTACAGAAGTACTCACATTTTGAAATAGACATGATAAATTCAATTTAATCTAACATGTATTTTCATGTGAAAGACTGGCACACATTTGGTTTCAATGATAAAATGGAGGCAGATTATCAAAGAAAAGCACTGTATACAAGTTAACATTTCACATACCTTACAAAGTCTTAACTACTGTAGCAACACCACTTCAGTGAAATCAAATTACAAAGATGTTTCTATTCCATCTAATAGAAGTTAAATTTAACTGCTAAGTTCCCATCCTGAGCTTTGAAAACTTCTCTTGCATGCTTAAAGACTTACAACTTTTAATAGCATTGTAAACAGACATTCCTGGTCTGGAAGATTTCTGCATATAATTAGCATTCCCTTAACTGCTTTGAGCAACTTCTAGAAAGGGACAACAAGTTACACTTGACTTCAGACAACTCTCCAAACTGAACCAAAAACATTGAACTAATAGAACACCTTGCTCATCCTACATTCTGGTAAGCTAATGCAGAATGTCTCTACTCTACAGTTTTAAGCTCTTTTATTAACAATCCAGGAACTGCACACAGGCTTAAAGTATGGATCCATCTCTTCACAACAAGATCACTCATGCCACTAGTTTGAAATCAAAAGTACAAATCTCAGTTTAGAAGACAATTTCTAGAGTGTGACAGTCATTAAACAGGACACGAGGGAAGGTGGAGTGCAAGAATTTCTTTAATGGACAGATTAGATAAGCATAAGAGTCAAAAAACAAGGACTGATTGCTTCAAACTCCTGACCACTCAATGATTGAGACTTGATTTGTACAGTGATCTGTATAATTAAAAATCAAAATCACTCACTGGGACAGCTTTCTTTCACTTCTATTCAAGCCAGCAGTAAAACATGGAAATAGACCCATCAGTCCAACTCTTCCATGCTAAAAGAGATATCCTGAGTTAATCTAGCCCCATATCCCTGTAAACCCTTCCCATTGTATACTCATCCAGATGCCTCTTAAAGTGTTGTAATTGTACCAGCCTCCACCACTTCTTCTGGCAGCTCATTCCATACACATGAATCACCTGGCACTTAAATGTTGACCCTCAGGTCCTTTTAAATCCTTCCCCACTCACCTGAAACCTATGCAGTCTAGTTTTGGATTGGACTGCACAATACTGGGGAAGACCTTGGCTATTCTCCCTTTCTAAGCACCGTGATTGTATAAACTTTTGCCTTGCACCTGAATTTAGTGTTCTATTTAGCAGAAACACAGCAAACTTTTAATTCCTGTATCAAAACCCTCCTAATGGCATTGTGGGGGTACTGACATCAGTTAGATGAGACAGCCTACAATTACCTTCAAAAGAGGCAAGTGGATGATAATAAGTGCTGGCCCAGGTAGCAACACCCACATCTGCAGTGTAACTATAATTAGAAAATATTCTTTCCCCATTTCAAGATCAGACATAACTGCTGGCCAGAGACCTGCAGTTTAAACTCCACAGGAAAAAGATAAAAAACACAGGAAGAGCTATTTGTTATTGCACAATTTAAGATTAAGCCACAAACGAAATACTGAGCAATTACACAAATCGCTTGGTAAGGAAATTTCACTTACCCAAATTGTTTGATCACAGCTTGCACAAAGTGGCCATATTTTGGCTGCAAGATCATCTGTAACTAAAAAGAAAATCATTCAATAGATAAGGATCATAGAATGGTTATGGGGCTGAAGGCCACTCAGCCCATAGAGTCTACACAAGTAGAAATTGTATAACTACTGCCAATTGTTTGTAGGCAAACAAAGATATTAATGTTGGTTTTAATGGACAGTATCCATTAGAATCTGATGTCCAGGCTCCACCCCATGTGACATCTGAATGACTAAAATCGACAGCTAAAGTAACCTACACCTTACTAGAGGAAATAACGGAGAGGTTCTAAGCTACTCAAAACCTGCCCAACTAAAAGTGTGTAAGCTAAGGGGTGTGTTGGTTGGGTACATGAGTCAGGGGTAAATGTCGAGTAACAGGGCAAGGGAATAGGTTTGGGTAGGTTACTCAGTTGGTGTGGATTGTTGGGCCGAAGGGCCTGTTTTCATACTGTAGGGATTCCAGAAAAAACTTCGAATGAGATGTTGGCATCACTGACAGGTAGGGATGACAGATTTCCTTCCCAAGATATGTCTTTTTAAAACCAGAATTGACTTAATAGACCAACTCAAATTCCAGATTTCACAAAACACTATGGTGCAATTTGAATTCATACTCAAGATTAGCCTGGTGATTGTGCAGTGACATTATGCTACCATAAAGGTAAACTGATGTTGGCCTTCATAGCTAGAAGCTTCAAGTACAGGTATTTTGGCATCATGCAACAGTTTTTCTGTGCAGCCTCATGCTACCCAAACAGCATCCACTATTAGTCAATTGCATTACAGCCAATCACATCTGCACACTTATCACAAGTTTCTGTACAGAAACAAGGATGTCTTGTTGCAATTATACAAGGCATTTGTGATGCCTCACCTGGAATATTGTACATGTGTGTCCTTAGAGGACAATTGTTGCAGAGGGAGTGCAGTGAAGGTTTAACCAAATAGGATTCCTGGGATGGTAAAACTGACATGGAGAGATTGTCAGTTAGGATTGTATTCACTGGAGTTTTACAGAGTTGTTTGGGGAGGGGGTGGAGTTAATTTTATCTTTCAGATTTCACCAACACTAGACAATACATACATACTTTATTTTTCGTGTGGTGGGGGGCAGGGGGGAAAGGAGGGAAAGAATGCACAGGAGAGCAAGAAGAATCCATAATTGGGGTGAAGGTTAAAGGGTAAAACTTTTGGAACTTAGATTAAAAAAGTTTCTTCACAGTAGCGAGCCTGTGGAAATGGTAAGCGGTCAAGACCAAAACACTGGGGTTTAAGTAGGCAGATATAGCTGTCGCAGCTAAGGGAACAAGGATGTGTGGGGGAAGACAGGATTAAAAGTATTGAGCTGGAAAATCAACCAGGATCACAATGAATGGCTGAACAGTAGAGGTCAAATGGCCTACTTCTGCTATGCTTCTATGTTAAAAATTTAACTAGGTTTACTTAACAAGACTTAACTGCACATTGAGTAAGGTGGGTAGTGGAGTCAGGGCCCTTTGTACCAAGTTTGCTGTTATTCCATTGTAACCCCAGACTTAGTCCACCACCCTAGCCATCCTCCTATGAGGGTCTTGGACAGAATGGATCACTAGAATGATAGCACAACCAATTAAATATGTAGGTTCAATACAGAAAGCAGAACAGTTTGTGATGGTCAG
>NC_057749.1:25610249-25612179 GCF_004010195.1 Chiloscyllium plagiosum
CAGAGATACGGTGGAGGGTAGGTCTGGGTGAGATGCTCTACGAAGGGTTGGAGTGGACCGCATGACCTGCTTCCACACTGAAATGAAAATTAATTTGCGCAGTCATCGACTGAACTGCCAATAAAATGGATGTCCCTCCAATTCTGGTCCTTTTAAGTCTCCTTATTCCATTGCTTCACCACCATTGCTGATTATGCCTACAGCTGCCCAGATTCTAATCCTTAGAATAAGCCTTTTCTACTTTAAGACTTTTCTTAAATCTTCCACATTGTCCTAGCTTTTAGTCACTGCTCCTGTTAGCTCTTTAGCACTCCTTTTGAGGCATCTTGGGATATTTCATCATGTTAAAGTGTTCATAAAAATACAAATTGTTGCTGTTAACTGGAATCTTGAGTTTCCTGTATAAAAGTGTATGCCTGGACTCCTCAGTTCAGAGGGACTGCATGGTCACAAAGCCAAGCAATAACCTTGTCAGTGGCTAACGGGAACTCTTTAATTCCCCCCATTGCAGGCAGTCAATGGACTCTCCTCAACAATGTGACTTGATGTATGTGGATTACACCACAAATGCAGCCTGGGTGGTTTTGGTGACTCACTAGCTACACAGATTTGATTTGATTTATTATTGTCACATGTACCGAGTTAGAGTGAAAAGTATTGTTTTGCGTGCTAGATCAATCATGCTTCACATGAGTACATCATGGTAATAGAATGGAATGCAGAATGTGGTGTTTAACAGCTACTGAGAAGATGCAGAGAAAGACCAATTCTGATATGAGAGGTCCATTCAGAAGTCTGATAACAGCGGGGAAAAAGCTGTTCTTAAATCTGTTTTGTTTCTTCTGCCTGATGGAAGAGAATATAACCTAAATGGGAGGGGTCTTTGATTATGTTGTTGCTTTCCTGCTTCATGGTGAAGTGTAGACGGAGTCAACAGAAGGAAGGCTGGTTTGTGCGATGGACTGGGCTATGTTCACAACTCTCTATCATTTCTGTAAGGCTGCTGTAAGAGGTCTTGGTTAGTCTGGGAATGGTTGAAAATGGCCCACTGTCACCATGGACAATCAAGGTCAGGTGGACAGGTAGAGGGGTGTAGAATGTTTGATGCTTTCCCCTGAAAACCCTTCTGTTGCAGTTAGTCAGCCGTTACTCCTCAGTGTGGTGGGTTTAGTGATGTGGATTGGTAAGATGGAAGGCATAATGCTGGAATGCTGGTGGTTTGAGAATGTGATGCAGTAGGCACAGGCTTGGGTTGGAGTTGACATTCTCCAGTACTTTTGCTACTGCAGTGACCCTCCAGTTGTGGGCCTGGGGTCACATTTAGGACAGCTCAGATAAGGATGGGAGATTTTCCTTCACTAAAAGCTCCTTTCTCTATCAGGTGTGACCGACAGCAGAATGCTAGAGACTTATCTTCAATTCTTGTCTGATCTTGGAGGAATGGATGCCCTATTGAGGAAATTCCCTAAGAGTAGTCATCTGACAGGCTATCTTCTGAAAAACGTAGTTGGAATGCCAAATCATTTAAGGGTGAAGATAATGAACAAAAAAATCCGACAATCTTGCATGCAATGTGGGTACATTGCAAACAGCATTGTGTATGTATTAATGCCTGACAACATTGTATGTGCTAATGCCTGACAACATTGTGTATGTGCTAATGCCTGACAACATTGTGTAGGTGCTAATGCCTGACAACATTGTGTATGTGCTAATGCCTGACAACATTGTGTAGGTGCTAATGTGGATGTACCTACTAGAGAAGGTGCAAAACTTGACCTACTCTTGGGAAATAAGGCAGGGCAGGTGACTGAGGTGTCAGTGGGGGAGCACTTTGGGGCCAGCGACCATAATTCTATTTGTTTTAAAATAGTGATGGAAAAGGATAGACCAGAAGTTCTAAATTGGCAAGAACTTTGGAGAAAGGCCA
>NC_057749.1:25614422-25616407 GCF_004010195.1 Chiloscyllium plagiosum
GATGGGTATATGAATAGGAAGGGTTTGGAGGGATATGGGCCAGGTGCTGGCAGGTGGGACTAGATTGGGTTGGGATATCTGGCCGGCATGGACGGGATGGACCGAAGGGTCAATTTCCATGCTGTACATCTCTATGACACTATGACTCTATGTGTTAATGCCTAACAACATTGTGTATGTGCTAATGCCTGACAGCATTAAGTATGTATTAATGCCTGACAACATTGTGCATATGTTAATGCGTAACAACATTGTACACGTGCTCATGCCTAACAGCATTGCAACAGTTCAAGGAGACAGCTCACCACCATCTTTTCAAAGGCAACTAGGGACAAGCAATAAATGCTAGCCTAACCAGCAATCCCTGATTGAATATAAAGTACTTTACTGCTTCTAAAAACGTGCCAGTTAAAGACTTTGCACACAAATCATGCCCTTCTAAGTACATATTTGATGAAGGTATATGTCGTTGGCCCCAGTTACAGCATTCTGATTGAGTGTGTAATCAGCAGCAGTGAACAACTTTCAATGGTCTTAATCCTGGTTTACACTTCACACCCACAATAAAAACATTTGTTTAAGGTCAGATTGATCTGTGCAGCCAGTAGTGGTTTGTTTCTGCTGCAGAACCCATTCTTCCCAGGCAGGAGAACATGGGGGAAAAAAAAGAGATGTGACTCAAACCCGTTGCTACAAATGTGTTTTATTTGGAACAAACTAACTTTGAATGACACGTGAACCTCACCCTTGAGAGGAGAGACGTTTCATTTAAATATTTCATGGAAAATTCGAGCCGGAGTAGACCATTCAGCCCTTCGAGCCTGCTCCACCAAAACCAATCCACCTTGGCCACCAAAAGCATAATATAAGTTTAACCATTGCCGTCCTGACATTGAGGCTCTGGCAAAGCAGTAGTGAAATGGGCGGTGTGGGAGAGCTGTAGATTCCAGAGACAAGTTGTCTTGCGGCACCCCTTGTGAGCTAAGGGAGATAGGAGTGCTCCCATCTAATCTTTTGTTTCCCTTCTACAAATCAAAACCTCGAGGTCCCCCTCTCGAGCGTCTCTGAGGGATCCCACCACTATCATTGGTTTACCTGACCTTTTAATCTAGCCAGCAACAGGGAAACCCTATATCCACAGATCCTGTTACCGCCATTTCAGTTACCCGCGGTTTATCGTGGCCTGAACGTATCACAGGGAGCATTGCACAATCAGGGACCGGGGGCTGCTGGGAAGGTACATTCCATTCTTATTTATGGTTTTGGTCTTCCACAGTAGGTCTTGGAATGTTGGACGGCATGGTGGCTCAGTGGTTAGCACCGCTGCCTAATAGTGCCAGAGACCGAAGCTCGATTACAGACTCGGGCGACTGTCTGTCTGTGTGGAGTTTGCACATTCCCTCCGTGTCTGTGTGGGTTTTCTCTGGGTGCGCCAGTTTCCTCCCACAGTGCAAAGATGAGCAGGTTAGGTGAATTGGCCAAGGTAAAATGCCAATAGTGTTCAGGGATGCCGAGGTTAGATGCATTAGTCAGGCATGAAAGTAGAGTAATAGGTTAGGGGAATAGGCCTGGGTGGGTTACTCTTTGGAGGGTTGGTATGGGCTTGTTGGGCCAAAGGGCCTGTTTCCACACTGTAGGGATCTAATTCTATACAGTATCCCCTGCAGGTATGGGGGTCTACTGTACTGACAGAAAACAGAATGACATGACGTTCGGAATGGTGTTCTGATTTTAAATTAGCTGAATGTCTGCATCCCTAGTTTAGCTGTTTTATCATCCTTCGCTGAAAATGTGTTGCTGGAAAAGCGCAGCAGGTCAGGCAGCATTCAAGGAGCAGGAGAATCGACATTTCAGGCATGAGCCCTTCTTCAGGAATGAGGAGGGTGTGCCAAGCAGGCTCAGATAAAAGGTAGGGAGGAGGGACTTGGGGGAGGGGCGTTGGAAATGCGATAGGTGGAAGGAGGTTAAGGTGAGGGTGATAGGCC
>NC_057749.1:25617613-25661307 GCF_004010195.1 Chiloscyllium plagiosum
GGGGGACAGGACCATGTTGAGGTATGCAGAGATGAGTTTGGTGGGGCAGGAGCAGGCTGAGACAATGGGTCGGCCGGGGCAGTCAGGTTTGTGGATTTTGGGCAGGAGGTAGAAACGGGCGGTGCGGGGTTGTGGGACTATGAGGTTGGAGGCAGTGGATGGGAGATCCCCTGAGGTGATGAGGTTATGGATGGTCTGGGAGATGATGGTTTGGTGGTGAGAGGTGGTGCTGAGTTCGACAGGAGAATGGCACTAAGCCATGATGCTCATTTGGATAGTTGGTACAGACATGGTGGGCTCAGATCAGTGCTCGTGATTGTATTGAGACGAAAAAGATTCTGAGGTGACTTGACAAATTGGATGTCAGAAGGCATATTTGAAAAGAAAGGGCATCTTCTATTTAAGATGGAGGTGAGGAAGATTTATTTACACTTGGGGATCATTAGATTTTAGTCTTCTCATCCTCAGTGAGCAGTAGAGACTCCATCATGGATAAATTAGATAGATTTTTGTTCGATGAGGGAGTAAAAGTTATGTGGGAAAATGGAGTTTGGGCTATAATCAGATCAGCCATGATCCGACTGAATAGTGAAGCAGCTTGAGGGGCTGAACGGCCTTCTCCTGCTCTTTATTGCTTATGATATTATAACAGTTGGAATTAGTTGATTCTAGCAATTAAATTGGACCTACTTGATGATGTAATTGGAAAGACCTTTAGGGTAGTTTACTCTTGTAGGAAAATCAGCACTATTCAGTCGGATCATGGCTCTTGTAGAAAATGAGGCGTGCACCTCATTTCATACACGTACTACCCTCTGTGTGAAAAAGTTCCCCTTGGGTCAATTTTATACCTTTCCCCTCTCACCCTAAACCTATGCCCTCTAGTTCTGGACTCCCCCACCCCAGGGAAAAGACCTTGTCTATTTGCATGTGAATATTGGAAACCAGTAAAATTGCAATATTTGTCAATGGTGTCCTCCTTAGAATCGAAAAGTGTGGCGCTGGATAAACACAGCAGGTCAGGCAGCATCCGAGGAGCAGGAGAATCGACATTTCGGGCATAAGCCCTTCATCAGGAATGATCTCAAGTCCTTACTTACCCTCCTTAGAGGTCTGGCACACAGTGAGGATTTCTTTTGTAATTAGATTCCCTAGAAACAGGCCCCTTGGCCCAACAAGTCCACACCGACACTCTGAAGAGTAACCCACCCAGACCCATTTGCCTCTGACTACTGCACTTAACACTATGGGCACTTTAGCATGGCCAACTCACATTTTTGGACTGTGGGAGGAAACCGGAGCACCGGAAGGAAACCCACACAGACGCGGGGAGAATGTGCAAACTCCACACAGACAGTCGCCCGAGGCTGGAATTGAACCCAGGACCCTAGCGCTGTGAGGCAGCAGTGCTAACCACTGAGCCACCGTGCCATCCAATAAACGATAGCAATGGACTGCATTTAGAATGAATAGATTGGCAAAATGGACAGATGGGTGGCGGGTGAAATTTAAAACAGAGAAGTGCAAAGTGGTGCACATTTGGCAGAACGGATTGGTCGCGAAAATATTGACACAGACTATGTTGAAACTGAAGCATTCAGAGCTTCATGTGCATGGATTTTTGAATGTGGCAGAACATATTGAAAGACAGAGCAAGCATTCAGTACCTTGGGCTTCGTAAGTGGATGTGATGAGAACAAATGCAAGGAATGTAAAATCTGGTTAGACCAGAACTAGTGTATTGTGTCCAGTGTCGATTATCAGAAGGATGTGAATTATTTGAAAGGGTGTGGTGAAGATTCACTTGAACAGTTCTGTATTGAAGGACTTTAGCTCCAATGCTAGGGTGGAGGAGTTGGTGTTGTACTCTTTGAAGTTAAGACGGTGGTTGTACAGACCAATTGAAATAGGGTAGACAAAGAAAAAAAAACTTTGTTAGCTGATGGTACAAAGAACCAACATAGATTTAAGTTTTTAGGCAAGAGATTCAGGTCGGAATATGAGGAAGAACCATTTTACGCAGGCAGTGCTAATGACCTGGATTTTGCTGCCTGGGCGGGTGGCGCAGGCAGAGACAAACAATGGTTTGAAAAGAAATTGAATGAATAATTTTAGCAAAATAGACTTGTGGGGCTACAGGGATAGAGCTGGGGAATGGGATTGACTCGATTGCTCAGTGCAGATCCCGAATGTATTCAATGAGCCAAATGGTCTTCTATGGATCTATGAGGTATAATTTTCCCTTCCTCTATGTGGTAGCAGAGGTCACAGAAGGGGGAATTAGGAAGGTGTGTCATGTCACCTCGATACCTAAGTTCTTAATAGATCAGGCAGCATCTATGGAGAGAAAACCAGAGGTAACTACAAAAACTTGGATCAGTGATCTTTAATCAGAACTGTAGATTAGGAACTATCCAAGCTCATTCTTTGCAGCCTGCTGTTACAGCCACAGTATTTATCTAGCTGGTCCAGTTCAGTTTCTTGTCAGTGGTAACCCCAGGATGTTGTCATGGGGTGATTGCTGGATACTCTTTGTCCAAGATGCTTTGGCATGCCAGGACTGAGATGATTGGTCTCCAACAAACACAACCATCTTTTTTTGTTAAAAATCACACAACACCAGGTTATAGTCCAACAGGTTTAATTGGAGTGTGCTTTCAATTAAACCTGTTGGACTATAACCTGGTGTTGTGTGATTTTTAACTTTGTACACCCCAGTCCAACACCGGCATCTCCAAATCATGACTACTATCTTTTTTTGGGCTATGTATGACTCCAACTAGCAGAGATTCACAACTCCAGTTTTTCAATGGCTCCTTGATCCTTTAATCCATCAAATGTTGGTTTGGATCTGTCCTGCTTTTTGATGATAGGGCATACCACATTGTATGGTAGTTGGCACAGTGGTACCTGTACAGCAACGGGATGTGGATTATTCTGGAGCACATGTCTTCAGTACAATTGCTGGAATACTGTCAGGGCCCATATCTTTTCCAGTGTCTCATGTCTTCAATCATTTCTTGATACCACATGGAGTGAATCAAAATGGCTGAAGACTGGCATCTGTGATGTTTGGTATCTGCAGAGGAAGCCAAAATGTATCGCCCACTCAGCAACTCTGGCTGAAGATTCATGCAAATGCCTCAGCTGTTCATTTTGCACTGACATGCTGGGCTAACCCATCATTTGTTTAATTGATTACCAACATTCACTGCAGAATGTACAGGATTGTAGATCTAATCCATTGGTTGTGGAATTGCTTAGGCCTATCTATTACATACTTCCTCTACTATTTGTCATGCATGCAGACCTATGTTATAATTTCACTCGACTATCAATTGGGGCACCACGGTGGCTCAGTGGTTAGCACTGCTGCTTCACAGTGCTAGGGACCTGGGTTCAATTCCACCCAGACCCATCCCTGTAACCCTGCATTTCCCATGGCTAATCCACTTAACCTACACTCTCTGGAGGGTTGGTGTGGACTCAATGGACCAAATGGCCTGTTTTCATACTGTGGTGATTCCATGACATCTTACTTTGGGCATGCTCCTGGCATGCCCTCCTGCACTCTTCAATGAACCAGGATTAATTTCCTGGCTTGGTGGTAATGGAAGGCTGGGGTATGCTGTGCCATTGAGTCATTGGCTGTGCAGCTTGGGGCTGCGGTTATCAGCAGGATGTTTCCTTGCCCACGTTTGACCTGATGTCATGAGACTTCATGGGGCCACCAGTCAGTCAATGTTGAGGGGACCTCCCCCTTGACTGTATTACACTGCGCTGCCACTGTCTGTCCTGCTATTGAGAATAGACATACCAAGGGACGGTGGTGGTGATAGTGAGAATGATCATGTCGGGCATTCTAGTCTGTGTGACACCTCTGCCAATTTTGGCACACGTTCCCGAATGTTGGTAAGGCAGACCACACGCTGGTGGGCCATAGATGCTGGTTTCCTTCCCAGTGGTGTGGTTGATGCTAGGTTGTCCATTCAGATTAATTAACACAACATATTTTATAAGGCGTTTTAGCAGTTGGATCCAACAGAGTGACCACTTAAATGATAGCATATTTCCCCAAAGGGTGTGAGTGAACCATATGTTTCTTTTAATGATAACAGTTTCATGGTCACCTTTTAATTCCACGTTCAATGCTTGAATTTGACCTTTTCCATCTGCTGTGGTAGGATTTGAAACCACATCCTCACACTATTCGCCTGGGTCTTTGATCTAATAGTCTAGGGACAATAACATTATGCTCGCACCCCCATTAGCTTTGTTTACCCACCAAGTCTGCACCCAGAATCGAACACTACATTCGACATACGCAGCAATGTTTTCTTCTCCAAGTAAGCATAGGGGAGATTCAAAAACATCGTCTTTGGTTGTTTTGACAAATACTGTCCCCTGGCCAACGACTCCACCCGTCTACTTGGTAACAATCTAAAGGCTGAGTCAACTCATTTGTAATCTTGATCCTAAGATCCAGCTTCTATACACGTATCTTCTCCTTTGCCATGTTTATCTATATCCACGTCTGGAACATTAACTGAGTCTGTCTTGCCTCAGGTCGTTGACTGGAACCCTCAATAATGTCCTTGAATTGGCTAACTCGAAGGTTCAGGTTAATACACTTGATTGACAGAGAGTTAGTTCACCTGGTAAGAGTCAAGCATTGACCTGTAGGACACACAATTCTGTTTTTAAAACAACAACTGTGATTAAGAAAGAGCTTGATTATAGCAGTTTCACATGCCTCCTTCCTCAATGCATGGGTACGCCGAAAATCCCAACACTGCAGGGTCAAAACTGCACAGTAAAATCATCACGAGATTCACTGTTGTCTGTCTCAGTTGGTCATGACATTTGATGGAATGTGGAAAAACAGGCATACCTAGTACCAAGAAGTACTTGGCAATGGCATATAAAAAAGAGGAACAGAATGTATCCATTTAAAAGTTAATTGAAGGGACGTGGGTGTTGCTGGCTGGGCCAGTTTTTATTGCCCAAACCTAGTTGCCCTGGAGAAACAGGGTGTGAGCAGTTAGGTTTGCTCAATACATTTGCGAAAGTTGTATGACCCTTTGATCTTTTATTTATAAATTCTGTGTCTGATGTGTTCCCTCTCACTAGTTACCTGAGGAAGGATTGGGGGCTCAGAGACCTTACGGTTTCAAGTTAACCAATTGGACGATAACCTGGTGTCCTGTGATTTTTGATTTCTTGAATTGCTGCAGTTTTGGGGATGGAGGGACACTCTCAGTGCTGTAAGGGTTCTAACCCGACGACCGTGAAGTGAGAGCAGCATAGTTGCAGGTCAGGGTAGCATGTGTCATATTAATAATGAGACAAGGAGAAAATGAGGACTGCAGATGCTGGAGAGTCAGAGTCAACGAGTATGGTGCTGGAAAAGCGCAGCAGGTCAGGCAGCATTTGAGGAGCAGGAGAGTCGACGTTTTGGGCATAAGCCCTTCAGAACCCTCCTGCTCCTCGGATGCTGCCTGACCTGCTGTGCTTTTCCAGCGCCACACTTTTTGACTCTAATAATGGGGCAAGTGAAAAAAACACACTGTAAGACCAGAAGAAAAAGAACAGGAGTAAACTGCCCAGCCTGCAACTGCATCATTGAACAGAATCACGGCTGATCCGACACTCCTCCACCTTCCATCTAATCCTTGATTCCTCGGTTGATGAAGAATCTATCTCGGCCTAAAATATACACAAGTACTCTGCCCCCACAGCTCTCTGTGGCAAGGTGTCTCTCACCTCAAAACCCCCTGAGAGAAGAAATTCTTCCTCATCTCAATCTTAAATCAGCACCCCTTTACTCTGAGATTAAGACCTCTGGTTCTAGACTCTCCCATCAGGGGAAATATCTCTCAACTTTGACCCTGTCAAGCTGCTTATGAATCTTATATTTTTCAATGAGATCGCCTCTCATTATTCTAAAATCCAGCGCGTGGAGTCCAAACCTAGTTTAGCTTTTGCTCACAAAGCAATCCCTGTCTATCAGGGATCATCTTAGTGAACCTACTCTGAACTGCCTCCAATTAAATAATGTCAATGGGTCTGGTGCATATGCCACCACCAAAAGAATTATTACATTATTACCAGCTGCCTGAGAAAATAGGTTGGTCTTTCAGGATTCACTTGGAGTATTTCTAGAAGAGATGGAAATGTGTTGCTGGAAAAGCGCAGCAGGTCAGGCAGCATCCAGGGAACAGGAGAATCGACGTTTCGGGCATTAGCCCTTCTTCAGGATTATTCCTGAAGAAGGGCTTATGCCCGAAACGTCGATTCTCCTGTTCCCTGGATGCTGCCTGACCTGCTGCGCTTTTCCAGCAACACATTTCCATCTCTGATCTCCAGCATCTGCAGACCTCACTTTCTCCTCAGTATTTCTAGAAGGGCATATAAACCTTGGAACACAGTAACAACTGGGTCACACCCCACTAGCAAGCAATTCTAAAGAGGAGCATTTGATCTGTGTTATCCAATACTGTTTCATTTCAAGAACTGGCGTGGTGGCTCGGTGGCACAGTGGTCAGCACAACTGCCTCACAGAGCCAGGGACCTGGGTTTGATTCCATCCTTGGGCGACTGTCTGTGTGCGTTTCCTCCCAAAATCCAAAGATGTGCAAGTTAGGTGGGTTGAGCATGCTGAATTGCCCTATAGTGTCCAGGGATGTGAAGGCTAGGTGGATTAGTGATGGGAAATGTGGGGGTCTGAGTGGAACGGCTCTTCAGAGGGTTGGTATGGACCTGATGGCCCAAATGGTCTGCTTCCACACTGTAGAGGATACTATGAGCTTAACAATCTACCACTGGCATTTGCTTTTCTGAAACCTGATTCAGATGGAAAGTTGACTGTCCACATTCAAACTGATGGCAGCTTTCCAAAGCTTGTGCAATTACTCACAAAAGTTTTGTGAGAATCAAAGAGGAACAATAGAACTGTTTTTAATCCATTATGCTCTGTTTCTGTGCAGAAACCTAGTTTCAAAGCTGTAGGGCTTAAAGGATATTTTTATTTGAAGAGATTGTTGGATGATAAGGCTGACCTTTGTAAATTTAACTAATAAAATACAAAAGCACGACTGTTTCATTTTATTGTCGAATGGATCAGTCAAATTTTACTTGTCATTCTAGTGGAAACATTGCTGTATCCAGAAAATCTGCTCTAACCTTATCATCAATTACTTCAGGTGCAAGGCAAAAACTCAAGTTAAGTATGTATTTTAATACAATTCTTTTGAAACTGGAATTTATTTATTTAATATAGTGTTACTTGTACCTAGGTACAGAGAAAAGTGGACAATGTCTCCACATTCTGGTGCTAGCTTGGATTATAGAATAAATTACTGAATAAATTGTACAAATGGCAAAATACTGAATAAATTAACATTAAATTAATATTACTAAAACTGAAACAGCTTCAAAAGTTCATCTGGAGAGAGGCGAAAAGGGGCAACATTTTCATGCAGAGGGTGGTGCGTGTATGGAATGAGCTGCCAGAGGAGGCTGGTACGATTACAACATTTAAAAGGCATCTGGATGGGTACATGAATAGGAAGGGTTTAGAAGGATATAGGCCAAATGCTGGCAAATGGGGCTAGATTAATTTAGGATATCTGGTCGGCATGGACGAGTTGGACCAAAGGGTCTGTTTCTGTGCTGCACATCTCTGTGACTCTGTGTCTGCCTTGGGTTGGATTAAGAGTCCATTTCCATGCTGTACATCTCGGTGACTCTATATGACTCTTTCTCTCTCTCCGTAGAGACTTCATCCTCACTGCTCCTCCATGTCATCACTGTCTGACGTCGACCCCGGGTCCTGGCGATTGTTTCTTTTGTACTGACTCCAGCGCCATTGCTTCCGCACCCCCCACCTCTGAGCTGGAGATGGTCACTCTGGAGCATTAAAGAGTAACTTCATTCAATTATCTACAAGGTGCAAGTCAAGAATGAAATGGAATATCCTCCACTTGCCCAGGTCACCGATACTTAAATGGTTTGACACCATAGAACATAGAACATAGAACAATACAGCATAGAACAGGCCCTTCGGCCCACGATGTTGTGCCGAACTTCTAACCTAGATTAAGTACCCATCCATGTACCTATCCAAATGCCGCTTAAAGGTCGCCAATGATCCCGACTCTACCACTCCCACGGGCAGCGCACTCCATGCCCCCACCACTCTCTGGGTAAAGAACCCACCCCTGACATCTCCCCTATACCTTCCACCCTTCACCGTAAATTTATGTCCCCTTGTAACACTCTGATGTACCCGGGGAAAAAGTTTCTGACTGTCTACTCTATCTATTCCTCTGATCATCTTATAAACCTCTATCAAGTCACCCCTCATCCTTCGCCGTTCCAACGAGAAAAGGCCGAGAACTCTCAACCGATCCTCGTACGACTTCCTCTCCATTCCAGGCAACATCCTGGTAAATCTTCTCTGCACCCTCTCCAAAGCTTCCACATCTTTCCTAAAGTGAAGCGACCAGAACTGCACACAGTACTCCAAATGTGGCCTAACAAAGGTCCTGTACAGTTGCAACATCACTTCAAGACTCTTGAATTCAATCCCTCTGCTAATGAACGATAATACTCCATAGGCCTTCTTACAAACTCTATCCACCTGAGTGGCAACCTTCAAAGATCTATGTACATAGACCCCAAGATCCCTCTGTTCCTCCACCTGACTAAGAACCCTACCATTAACCCTGTATTCCGCATTCTTATTTGTTCTTCCAAAATGGACAACCTCACACGTGGCAGGGTTGAACTCCATCTGCCACTCCTCAGCCCAGCTCTGCATCATATCTAAGTCCCTCTGCAGCCAACAACAGCCCTCCTCACTGTCCACAACTCCACCTATCTTCGTATCATCTCCATTTCTCAGCCAAGTTATGACAGAAACTTGGCTGAGAAATGGAGGCAAGTAGGGAGGGGAAGGAGTTGGTGTTTTTGATTAAGGAACACATTACTGCTGTAACTATGGAAAATATTTCTGAAAAATCGTCCAGTGAAAATATATAGGTAGAAATTACAAAAAATAAAGGAAAGATAACTTTGATGGGATTGTACTATCGCTCCCCCAATAGTAAGAAGGGAATTGAGAAACAATTATATAGGGAGATCTCAGATATGTATAAGCATGATCAGGTTGTAATAAGGGAAGATTTTAATTTTCCAAACATTGGCTGGGGCTACCACAATGTTAAAGGTTTGGATGGTGAAGAATTTTTCAAACGTGTTCAAGAAAATTTTCTTTATCAATATGACGATGCTCTTACTAGAGAAGGAGCAAATTTAGACCTCCTTTTGGGCAATAGGGCAGGGCAGGTGACTGAAGTTAAAAGGAGGGGAATGCTTTGTGTCTCACGATCATTATTCTATTAGTTTCAAAATGGTTATGGAAAAGGAGAAGCTTTCCATAAAAATTAAAGTTTTTAAATTAGAATAAGGTAAAGTTTAATGGTATGAGACAAGAACTTTCAAAAGTTGATTGGAATAGACTGTTCACAGGTAAAAGGTCTTCTGGCAAATGGGAGGCATTCAAGAGTGTGATGATGAGTTCAGAGGCATTTTATTCCTGTTAGAGTGATTGGTAAATCTGGTAGGATTAAGGAACAATGGATGAATAAAGATATTGAGGTTCAAGAACAAAAGAGAATCTTATTTTAGATATAGACAATTGAATCTCTTTAACAATATAAAGAGTGTAGAGGCATTCTTAAGAGAGAAATCAGGAAGGCAAAGACGGGTTATGAGATAGCATTGGCAGATAAGATTAAGGTTAATCCAAAGAGATTCTACAAATATATTAAGAGAAGAGGATAACTAGAGAGAGGGTAGGCCTTTTAAAGATCAAAGAAGTCATCTTTGCATTGAATCTCAGGATATGAGAGATATACTAAGTGAATATTTCACATCAGTTTTTACTGTGGAGAAAGAAATGAAGTCTAGAGAATGCAAAGAAATAAACTTTGATGTTTTAAAAACAGTTCACATTACAGAAGAGAAAGTTTGGAAGGTCTTAGAGAACATAAAGGTGGATAAATCTCCAGGACCTGATTTAAGGTATGCCAGAACGTGGTGGGAAGTAAGAGAGGAAATTATGTGACTCCTTGCAGAAATATTTGCATCATCCATATGCCTGATGACTGGAAGGTGACTAATATTATACCTTTGTTTAAGAAATGTTGTAAGGAAAAACTAGGGAATTATAGACCTGTGAGTCTGACTTTGCTTGTGGGTAAATTGTTTGAAGTGATTATAAAAGGTAGGATTTATAGACATTTAGAGAGGCAAAAATTGATTAAGAATAGTCAGCATGGTTTTGTGCAAGGAAACGCATGTTTCACAAACTTGATTGAGTTTTTTTGAGAAAGTTACCAAAAAGTTTGATGATGGCAGAGCATTAGATGTTGTTTATTTGGATTTTAGTAAAGCCTTTCATAAAGTTCCGCATGGTAGATTTATTAGTAAAATTAGGTCACATGGGATTCAGGGTGAACTTGCCCAATTGGATACATAATTGACTTAATGGGAGGAGACAGAGCGTAATGGTGGAGGGGTTGCTTTTCAGACTGGAGGCCTGTGACCTAATTTTACTAATAAATCTACCATGCGGAACTTTCACAAGGGATCGGTTCTGGGTCCTCATTTGTTTGTCATTTATATAAATTATTTGGATGAGAGTATAGAAGACATGGTTAATAAGTTTGTGGATGACAATAATTTTTTTATGATTACAAAAGGATCTTGACCAAATGGGTTGAAAAATGGCAGATGGAGTTCAATCTGGATAAATGCGAGGTATTGCATTTTGGTGCAATAAACAAGAGTAGAGCTTATACAATTAATAGGGTCTTGTGTAGTGATGTAGAACAGAGGGACCTAGGGGTGCAAGTACATAATTCTTCAAAGTTTGCATCACACATAGACAGGATGGTTCGGAAGGCATTTGGCACACTTGCCTTCATTGCTCAGTCCTTTGAGTGTGGGAGCTGGGAAGTCATGTTGAGGTTATACAGGTCATTGCTGAGGCCTCATCTGGATAACTGTCCAGTTCTGGTCGTCTAGTTATAGAAAGGATATTATCAAGTTGGAGAGGGTTCAGAAGAGATTTACCAGGATGTTGACGGGGAAGGAAGGTTTGATCTATAAAGGCTGGATAGGCTGGGATTTTTTTACTTAAGTGTAGGAGGTTGAGAAATGATATGATAGAAATTTATAAAATAATGGTAGTTGTCTTTTCCAAAACCAGGGCACACCATTTCAAGGTGACCCCGAAGAGTGCTAGCAAACCTACCCTCCAGGATATTGGTGCCCTTCTGGTTCAGGTGCCACCCGTCCTGTTTGTACAGGTCCCATCTTCCCCAGAATGCAGTCCAATTGTCCAAATATCTGAAGCCCTCCCTCCTACATCAGCCTTGCAGCCACGTGTTCAACTGCACTCTCTCCCTATTTTTTGCCTCACTGTCACGTGGCACCGGCAACAACCCAGAGTTGACGACTCTGTCTGTCCTAGCTTTTAGCTTCCAGCCTAACTCCTTGAGCTCTTGAATGTCCTCCCCACCCCTCTTCCTACCTATGTCGTTGGTGCCAATGTGTACCACGACTTCTGGCTGCACACCCTCCTCCTTAAGGATTCTGAAGACACGGTCTGAGACGTCTCGGACCCTAGCACCTGGGAGGCAACAAACCATCCGTGAGTCTCGCCCATGTCCACAGAACCGCCTGTCCGTCCCTCTAACTAGAGAGTCCCCTATAACTAGCGCTCTCCTCCTCTTCCCCCTTTCCCTACTGAGTCTCAGAGCCACAGACCCCTTCACTGCAGCTTACACCTGCAACGCTGTCCCCCCCAACAGTTTCCAAAGCTGTATACTTATGTTTTAGGGGAACGACCACAGGGGAACCCTGCACTGCCTGCTTCTTCCCCTTCCCACCTCTAACTGTTACCCAGCTACCTCTGTTTTCCGGCGTAACTATGTCCCTGTAGCTTCTATCAATCACCCTCTCAGCCTCTCGAATAATCCTCAGTTCATCCAACTCCAATCAGTGTCAGTTTGTTTGGGAAGCCACAATCTTAACTATTTGCTCCCTTCCCCACTGTCATCTGATCACAGTACCATAGAATCCCTATGGTACAGGTAAAAAAACCATTTGGCCCATCACGTCTGCGCCAACCCTTTAAAGACTGTCCCACCCCCATCCTACCCCCACATTTACCGTGGCTAATCCACTTAATCTGCACACTACAGGCAATTTAGCATGGCCGATCTTCCTAACATGTAAATTTTAAGGCTGTGGGAGGAAACCCTCACAGACACGGGAAGAATATGCAAACTCAGCGCAGACAGTCACCCAAGGCTGGAATCGAACCCAGGTCCCTGGTACTGTGAGATGACATTGCCAACCACTGAGCCACCGTGCTGCAGTAGTATAGTGTATATACTAGGGACAAGATGTACTGTAGCTCACCTCGCAACTTTAACTAGCAGCTTCCCTTCCAAACCTGCAGCCTCTGCTACTCAGGGAAACAAGGACAATGGGTATATCACCCCTTCACTGAGTCCCATTTGACTTAAAACTGAATTGTCTTTCCACCATCATTAGTTCTTTAATATCCAGAATCTCTCACATTCTGTCAGCCCCTACAGCACATGAACTACAGTGATTTAATGTTGTAGCTCATTACCATCTTCTAGGGGTAAATTATAAATGCCAACACCTGATGATCTTGCCAGCAACTTTCATATCTGACAAATGAATAAATGCTTGATTGAAAATTGCGTCCAAGTTTCTTCAACAAAAGAAGTGAGAATGGTATGTTCTTGTTCATAAGCCATATTTTAATGCTTCATTAATTAAAGGTTTACCTGCCAAAAATGTCAGTCAGTGGTAGTGTTACCAGTATATGATTATGGGTGTGCCATTATGCTCGGAATGCGTTATGAGCTGCACATCACGATTATTACACCATATCCTAACTACGAAATTTGAATCCACTCCAGTCATACTATTTTAGATTGTCAAATAACACCAAAATACTGTGGAGTTTGGAAACAAAGGCAGAGAACGCTGGAGAAACTCTACAGGCCTGGCAGCATCTATTGGAGAGAGAAATAGAGTTAATGTTTTAATAAGGGTCTGATATGACTCTTTTTGTCAGAACCCAGCTAATGGCTCACAGTGCTTCACAGATGCCCAGCTTTGCAGTGCTAGAACTGTTCTGAATTTATCCCAATTTAGCAAGGTGATAATGGATAAAACATGATGGATAGTAGCATCGTTGTGAAGATAGGGTTTCTGCAGTGCTGTATGGTGTTTATTCCCACTGAAACTTTCGTAGAAGGATACATCTGTTACATATAGGCTGGTGAGGGCAAGTTCCTTTCATTCATTCTCTCTTCACCTGCTACATGTCCACCAAGAAGTACATGAGAGGCTTGGTGCAATACAGTCACACTTGGAGATGAGCATTGAAGCCCATCACCCAGAGTACATTCTGTTTCCCACTCTCAGTTGTCTAATTGATTTTTAACATGGAGAGGAGCTGTTTTATCAGCTGAGGGAGGGTAACAGGTGACTTCTTCATGTTTAACCCCAGCTGGTTAATCTTCAGTTCGTTAATTTCAATGAGTAGGGAGTGTGATTTTTGTCAATCAATTGTCATATTAAAATTAATTTATATCTTTTGATATTTCATTGCAAAAAGGTAAAAGAGGCTGCCCAAATGCGTATTCAGGTGGTCACGGACAATGCTCTTAAATTAAACTGATGAGGAGTCCCGACAGACTGCCTTACTGCAGGGACAGTCTTGGTCGCACAGCAAGTGCTGATTGAGATTAGATTAGATTTCCTACAGTGTGGAAACAGGCCCTTCGGCCCAACCAGTCCACACTGACCCTCCGAAGAGTAACCCACAGCAGACCCATTTCCCTCTGACTAACGCACCTAGCACTATGGGCAATTTTGCATGGCCAGTTCACCTGAACTGTACATCTTTGGACTGTGGGAGGAAACCCATGCAGACACGGGGAGAATGTGCAAACTCCACACACAGACAGTCACCCAAAGCTGGAATCAAACCTGGGACCCTGGTGCGGTGAGGCAGCAGTGCTAACCATTGAGCCACCATGCCACCACTGAGGGCATTGGGTGAGAATTGAATAGGTTGTGTTTTGTCTTTCACCAGCATCTCTCTCTTGGATTGGCTTGATGAAGAATGTTTTGGTTCAGATCCTCTTTAGGGTGGCTTGCCCACTGTCATCCAATGGACCCATGTTTGATTGGAGCTTCTGACATTCCATTGTCACCCTGTTAACAGAAGAACAAATCATCAATAGCCTTGAGATAATTTTTTTATTCATTTATGGGCTGAATTCATTTGAGATGAATTCATCAAGGGTTATCAAAGGCCTAGTGGTGTTATTTGTGAATCAGTAATTATGAGCCCAATGTAACACTCTGGGAGCATGGTTCAAAGCCTACCAAGGTAGATGATGTAATTTAAATTGAAATTTTAAAACTTTAATGATGACCATGCAACAATTGTTGTTTAACAAAACCCCATTTAGTTCACTAATTACCTTCAGGGGAGGAAATGTTCCATTCTTACCTGGTCTGACTTACATGTGACTCCAGACCCACAGCAATGTATTGGACTCTTAGCTGCATGCTGGGCAATTGTTGCCAAATTAACCAGTGACACCCGCATCCCACGGGTGAATTTTAAAAAAATAAAAGACACTAGTAAGGTCTGTCCCTGATATTGTTGTGTTTTTGCCTGGATAAGGATATGAAGCCAAGGGGAGTGGATGGAGTTAAGATACAGATCAGATATGATCTCAGTTAACAGCAGAACAGACTCCAAGGTTGAATGAAATCCAAGTACATGTTCCCATGTTCCTGCCTTGCCAGTGGTCATTTTGTTTAAAGAACAGAGATTACCATCAGGATTTCACTCTATTTGCTCAATTAAATAAAACAGAGACCAACAGTTACTTCTTGAACCAATTCAACAAAATCCTCGCGAAAATAAAACAAGCTGGAGCCTTGTTTATTGTGGAAATTAAAACTATCAAGCTAATGCATGCACAATTTCCTACGAATTGCCTGGGCTGCTCACCATCATCTTCTCAGGGGAACTGGGAACAGACAGCAAATACTTGCCCAGACAGTGATGCTTGTGTCCCACAGTGGTCCCTGTGGTTAGCACTGCTGCCTCACAGTGCTGGGGACCCGGTGCAAGTATATGTATGGTGTTTGCACACTCTCCCTTTGTCTGCGTGGGTTTCCTCTGGGTGCTCTGGTTTCCTCTCTCAGTCTAAGATGTGTAGGTGGATTGGCCATGCTAAATTGCCCTGTGGTGTGCAGGCGAGATGGATTAGGTATGGTAAATGTAGGGTTACAGGGAGAGGGTGGGTCTGGGTGGGGTGCTCTTTGGAGGCTCAGTGTGGACTTGATGGGCCAAATGGCCTGTTTCCAAATTGCAGGGATTCTATGAATCAAAAAAAAGAACAACACAGAGAATGCAATGTGGATGATGAAGGTTGCTGGATTATGTGTTTATTGGAAGACAGTGCTAAAAGGTACCTGTCAACTAATTCCAGTCCAACATCTTATGCGTGCAAGCAAGTATATCCTGGAGCCATTCTTTCCATTAGCAGATTTATTTTAGCCTCAATTTAATGTTCATTTGTGAAGACACATGTGTCAATCTGAAACCAGTATGGTTTTAAAACAGAAAAATAAAGAGCTGGCTCAATGCCACAGATCAGGCAGCCTCTGTGGAGAAAAAACATTTTGTGTCCAATATGACTCATCTTCTCCAGCATCCACAGTATTTTGTTTGTATTTTACAGCTGTGGAGTGAGTCTTAAGACTCTGGTGGAGACACTCACTTCAGAAATGAAGTGCCCATCTTTTATGACAAAATACATTGATGATGGTAGAACAGTGGATGTGGTATATAGGGATTTTAGCAAGGTGTTTGATGAGGTTCCCTGTGGTAGGCTCATTCAGAAAGTAAGGAAGCATGGTATACAGGGAAATTTGGCTGTCTGGATACAGAATTGGTTGGTCCACAGAAGACAGAGGGTGATAATAGATGGAAACTATTCAGCCTGAAGCTCGGTGACCAGCGGTGTTCCGTAGGCTCTGTTCTAGGACCTCTGCTCTTTGTGATTTGTATAAGTGACTTGGATGAGGAAATGGAAAGGTGATGGAGTTATGGATAGTGTGGAGGACTGTTGTAGGTTGCAACGGGACATTGATTGGATGCAGAGCTGGGCTGAGAAGTGGCAGATGGAGTTCAACCTGAAAAGTATGAAGTGATTCATTTTGGAAGGTCGAATTTGTATGCAGATGACAGGGTTAAAGGAGGTTTCTTGGCAGTGTACAGCAACAGAGAGATCTTGGGGTCCACGTCCATAGATCCCTCCATTTAACACCCAAGTTAATAGGGTTGTTAAGAAGGTAGATGGTGTTTTGGCTTTCATTCGTCGGGAGATTGAGTTTAAGAGCCGCAAGGTTATACTCCAGCTCTGGTTAGACCACAGTTGGAATTTTGTGTTCAGTACTGGTTGTCTCATTCTAATAAGGATATGGAAGCTTGAGAGAGGGTGCAGAGGAGATTTACTAGGATGCTGCCTGGAAGGAGGGCATGTCTTATGAAGAAAGGTTGAGGGAGCTACGGCTGTTCTCATTTGAGTGAAGAAGGATGAGAGGTGACTTGATAGACATGTACAAGATGATGAGAGGCATAGATAGAGTGGCTAGTCAATGATGTTTTCCCAGGGCGGAAATGGCTATCATGAAAGGCCTTAATTTTCAGGTGCTTGGAGGAGGGTTTTGGGGAGATGTTAGAGGTAGTTTTTATTACACAGAGTGGTAGGTGTGTGGAATGCACTGTCAGCAGAGGTAGTAGAGTAATTGAAGCAACTGTTGGATAGGCACATGGATGATAGTAAAATGTAGGGTATGTAGGTTAGTTTGATCTCAGAGGAGAATAAAAGGTCAGCACAACATTGAGGGCCGAATGGTCTGTAATGTGCTGTACTGTTATATGTTCTATGTGTTAATTTTATGTGGAGAGTTAGGATCAGGCAAACACACTCATTTTGACTTTGAAAAAATTAGTCATTTCTGTAATTACTGCAATTACTCTTTGTTCAGAGGGCTTTTAATTTGCCTGTTTAGATCGAATTGATCTGCATGTTACTTTACAGCCTTGTCTGACAAATGTATCTTCATCCATCTTCTTGAATGAAGAATCTCAAGGCAGAACTTCGCCTCTGGCTGAAGTGCATTGACATGTGTTTTCTGGTCCCTGAGTTTTGCCACATTTATCCAAGTAAATGCATGGTTTGTTAGGGACATGAGATCCACTTAGAGAAGCAGTGAGTGACAACAAAACCCAAGGATGATATATATTGTTGTTATGAATGTGTTCAATCGTGACCATTTTCAAAAAAGAAAACAAGTCCAACTGTGGTAACTACAGGGGAACCTCCCTGATGTCGACCGATGGAAAAGTCATCGCCAATGTCCTCATCAACTGTCTCCTTTTGGCTGAGGAACTCCTCCCAGAATTGCAGTGTGGCTTCCAGCCATCGAGGGGCACAATGGACATGATTTTCACCCCGGCAACAGCTGCAGGAGAAATGCAGCAAACAGAACCTCCCCCCTGTACATGGTTGCCTTCGACCTTACAAAGGCCTTTGGCACCATCACCCAGGAAGCATTGTGGAGCATCCTCCTCCACTTTGGCTGCACTCCAAAGTTTGTCACCATCCTTCGCCTGCTCCACGATGACTTGGTAATGACAGATGACTCCCCCACCGACCCATTCCTCGCTCGGACCGGGGTCAAGCAGGGCTGTGTCATCGGCCCAACACTGTTCCCGATCTACCTCGCAGCAATGCTTCACCTCACCTCCAACACGCTCCCCGCTGAAGTGGAGCTAACCTCCAGAACCAACAGGAAATGATTCAACCTCTGCCCGACCACCTTCAAACCAAAACCAATGTCAACTCAAGCTGCAGGATGGGGCTGATGCTTGTGTATGTGTAAAATCAGAGAACGAACCGCAGACTATCGTCAGCACTTTTACATGGGTCTCACCTTGAACATCCACAAGACGAAGCCTCTCCACCACCCTGGTCCAGCATTGCAGAGAGAATCCCCAATCATTGAGGTCCACGAGGTTGGGGGTGCGGTGGAGGTTGGGAGGGACCTGAGAGAATGTTGGCCACTTCCAATACCTCAAGAGTGTTCTGTTGTCCGAAGCAGTTATTAATGAAGAGATCCAGCACTGCTTCTAGTGTGTTAGTGTAGACTTCAGCCCCTTGATGCAAAGGGTACTTGTGAACAGCAACATCAGCTCTGTGAAGTTGTGTTCAAATAATGACCAAAATTGATGTGTGGTGTAAATAGCCTCTTTATTCAGTCACCACTGGAGTACAAGTTTGAGGCGACAATAGAATCCTGAAATACAGCTCTTACAGAAGCATCTTACAATATAGTTCTTACATAAATTATGGTGTTACATTGTTTTATGTATAGAACACAAAGGTTTGAGGGGCTTCTGTCCTGGGAGACAGGAGATGGGTTAAGTGCTAAGTGCTGGCTGCTACTCCTGATATGATTAACAGTGTCTGTCCTGTCTGCTTGCATTTTTAAGGTGTGCTTGTCCTTTTGTCTTTTAAGTTCGTAAATGTTAGTAGAAATACTAGGCCGATATGCTCCAAATAAGTTAGAAATTGTACCTGTACTTAATAAAAGTATAAAGGCTATTAAACTGATACCGCAGCTGATTGTGAGATTTGTTTACTATTTGCTGGTGTGAGTTTCATTCATTCATGCAATTTCACATCAGTGCTGTTTTGACAGTTAGTTTCTTAAAGGGATAACGGCCCAGTTAAAAGTACGTACTAATTGGGGAAAATGTTTGGTGTTCTGTAATCTATTCAGGTCTGAGAGACAGTTGGTAAGGGCTGATTGATACTATAATCATTTGTGGAAACATGATGGCGGGAATGGTTTTGTTCTGAATATACTACACGTATTCAGAGATAAATAGGTCTAAACACAAGGGCTGATAAGGTGTGAAAATGCAGTAATAGGTTTGAAAGGGTTGTTTTGATTGGAAAGTGTTGTTTTAATTTGGTATATCTTATAATAGCAATATATACTACAGGACCACAGTTTTATGAATGAATGAATGAATGAATGAAACTGTTACAGTAGGGAGTGGGTTAGTAAAGGAGTTATGAATGAATAAACATAAAGCACTTGTGAGTGGGTTAGTGAAGGGAGCTCGAATACAATATCTCACAGATCCGACATCAAGCTGATGGTATACAGAGCTGTGGTGGTTCCCAGCCTCCTGTATGGCTCTGAGACGTGGACTGTCTACAGCAGGGACCTCAAGGTGCTGGAGCAGTCCCACCAATCCTGCCTGAGCAAGATCCTGACAATCCGCTGGGAAGTCAGCGTCTTTGACTAGGCCAACATCCCCAACATCGAGGCACTGACTCCCTCTCCTTGATCAGCTCCGATGGCTTGGGCACGCCGTCCCCATGACCGACACAAGATTCCCTGAGCAGGGGCTCTACTCCCAGCTCTGAAATGGCAGGCCAGCCCCAGGTGGGACAGAGGAAGTGCCTGGGGAAGTGCAGCATTCCCACAGACACCTGGAAATCACTGACCATCCAAAAGTGGGGGAAGAGCATTTGGGAAGGGGGTCGGGCTCCTCAAGATTCACTGTCAGGAAAAAGCAGAAGCCAGGGGAAACAGCGTAAGGAATGCACTGTCACACCAACATCCCACCCAGCCCCTTCCCGTGACCACCACCTGCCCCCAGTGTAACAGAGCCTGGGGTAGCTGCATCGGTCTGTACAGCCACCTACAGACCCACCCCGAGAGTGGGAAGAGAGTCATCTCCGACTGTGAGGGACCACCGATGGTGATGAAGTGTGTGTTTCCATTATTAATAATTCTTTTTTGGGCTTGTATCTGATTGTGAAACCTAGTTCATCTTAAAGTCTGTGGAATGATCTGGACTGTTTTTTTAAAAGTATTACTGGGAAGACACTGGACTTTTTTGAAACAAATACTTACTGGAAGAGACAGTTATGCTATGCCAACAATCTGACCCAATGTGACCTCTTGGGGAATCCTCAATTTTAATCATTCTACCATCATTGGTCATGCCTTTTATGTGCCTGCCTGGGAAGCTCTGGAATGCCCTTTTTAAATCTCTCCGTTTCTCTTCATTTCTTTCCCCTTTTAAGATGCTGCTTAAAACCTTCCCATTTGACAAAGCTTTCAGTCATTTGTAACAACAAAAAGAACACAAAAGAAATAGTAACAATAACAACAATCACCCCAAGACTCTTCACAGGGTATTATGAACGGTCAAACACTCTGCATGATTTTGTGCCATATGTTGCTGCACAGTGCCCTTTGGAAATGGTTCGGCTGTTTTCTTTCATTGACGGTGCTATTTAGATAGATGTTGTTGTTGTTCTTTAACCTTTTAAAACATTTTTAAAACTTCAATTTGACTCCCAATCCATCTAACTTGCTTGAGATAGACAGACTACCTGCACAATCTGATATAAAAATAATGCAAATGGGGCAAACCTCTTGCAGACACCTAGTTGAGTGATGAAGTGAAATGTTTTATTATCCAGTGCTGATGCTAAGTACTTCCAGATGTTTCACACTGGGCTATATAAGGACACAGTTTTCTGCATGCAGACAGTACTTTTTAAGAGTGAGTTTAGAATTAATTCTGGATGAGAAACTCCAATAAAAATGTCAATAGTAGTAACATATAATTGAGTACACCATGTTTATACTTAGTTTATATCTATTAATTAGTTATTTCACTGTTAAATGGTTGATAAATTGTTCTCAAATATTAACAAATAATTGCTACTGTCATCAATACTTACTGTCAGGGGTAATGGATTCAGTAACTTTTTCCTTTCCACACATTGTATTCATTAATTTGGATGGCTCTTTTTCCTGCAATGCCTCAGTTGCAGATTCATAGAATCATTTAGCTGTACTGTATGGACCTTTTGGTCCAACTCGTCTTTGCCAACCAGATATCTTAATCTAGTTCCATTTGCCAGAATTTGGTCATAGCCCTCTAAACCCGTCTTATTCATATACCCATCCAGATGACGTTTAAATGTTGTAATTGTACCGGTCTCCACCACTTCCTTTGGCAGCTCATTCCATACACACACCACCCTCTGTGTGAAAATGTTGTCCCTCAGGTCCTTTTATATCTTTCCCCTCTCACCTTAAACCTATTCTGCGAGTTTTAGACTCCCCCACTCTGGGGAAAAGACCTTGGCTATTCACCCTATCCATGATTTTGTAAACCTCTATAAGGTCACTCCTCAACCTCCGACCCTCCAGGGAAAATAGCCCCAGCCTATTCAGCCTCTCCCTATAACTCAATCCCTCCAACCCTGGCAACATCCTTTTCTGCACTCTTTCAAGTTTCATAGCGTCTTTCCTAAAGCAGGCAGACAGATTTGAACATTTCTCAAGCTTGTTTTCAAATCCCAAACCTGTGTCCTTGTACTCACTTATCCCTACAATTATCCTCCGGCCCTGAATCTCATCAGGATCTCTACACTCTTACAATTAAGGTTCTTCCATGCACATACTCCCTGTGTCTGCATGGGTTTCTTCTGGGTGCTCTAGTTTTTTTCCCACGGTCCAAAGATGGTGCAGGTTAGGTGGGTTGACCAAGCTAAATTGCTCCATAGTGTGTATAGATGAGCAGGCTAGGTGGATTGGCAGGGTTACAGAGATAGGATAGGGGGATGGGATTCTCTTCGATGTGGAGTTGGTGGGCCAAATTGTCTGCTTCTACGCTGTAGGGATTCTCTAAATGAAAGCAGAAAATGATGGTAAAGGGTATTTCCTTGGAGTGACAGAAGCTGAGAAGTGATATCCCACTCAATCCGTACTGGGACGACAATTTACTTTAACAATTTGGACAGTAGAATCAGAAACATTTCAGATGATACCAGGATCTGTATCTCTCTATTCCCTTCCTATTCAAGTATTCGTCCAGGTGCTTCTTGAATGCTGCTATTGTATCTGCTTCCACCATCTCCTCTGGCAGCGCGTTCCAGGCACTCAACACCCCCACGTGTGAAAAACGTGCCTCACACATCTCTTTTAAACTTCCCACCTGGGTCCCCTCGTAATTGACCCCTCCACCTTGGAAAATACTTTCCACTCTATCCATGCCATTCTCAACCTTTCATTCGGGTTGGAATTAAGCAATGGTGCAGTGGTCTGTGTTTAAGATACATAGAACGCAATGTTCTGATTTTTAAAAAAATATAACACCCTTAACAACGCTGACATTTTGGCATTTCTCAAATTCTGAGATTAGTGACCTCCCATGACAAAATAAGAACAGATGCTCTTTTATAAAATCTATCATGCTCTTTTGTTGACGACATCATATTTTATTGATGTTCTATCACCCATAAATTGTGCTAAAATTATTGTGTATAGCTTTAAACGTACCAAGAGAATGAGACAGTTCATATCACTTATTTTTCCTTTCGTGGGATGTGCGTATCACTGACAAGGTCAGTATTTGTTGTCCTTAACTTAAGTTGCTTGCTGGATTCATGCCAGTAAACCACATGGCTATGGGTCTGCAGCCACATGTAGGTCAGACTGTATAATGAAGGCAGATCTCCTTCCCTAAGGGGCATCAATGAACCAGATGGGTTCATATGAAGATCACTGATAGTTTCATGGTTGCTTTTACAGAGTTCAGCTTTTTATTCCAGATTTATTCATTGAATTTAAATTCCACCAGCAACTGTGGTGGGATTGGAACCCATAACCCCAGAATATTAATCTGGGTTGCTGGATTACCAATCTTCTAACACGGCCATTGCCATTGAGCTAGTATGTCTCTTTTTTGAATAAGGATGCATGGTTTGAAGCCCAGAGAAAGAGACACAAATATTTATTGAACTCCTAATAAGGAGTTGTGAGCTCATAACAAGAGCATATCATCAGTGATGTCTAATAATGCCAGTCAATGGCTCTTGTGGTCAAGTGGTAGTACTAGGAGAGCTAGGAGATTTGGGTTCAAGTCCCATTTGCTGCTGAGGTCTGAACAGGATGATTATCTCCAATAATGTCAGAGCAGATCAGATGGAATGGCAACCTGAGGCACAAAGGTTCTACCTGAGTCCTGCTGATCCATTAGGAGAAAGTGAGGACTGCAAATGCTGGAGATCAGAATCGAGAGTGTGGTGCTGGAAAAGCACAGCAGGTCAGGCAGCACCTGAGGAGCAGGAGAATCCTGATGAAGGGCTTTTGTCTAAAACATTGATTCTCCTGCTCCTCAGATGCTGCCTGACCTGCTGTGCTTTTCCAGCACCACAGTCTCAACTCCTGCTGTTCCACGTCGCTGTGAATAGTGTAAATTTTTTTTGTCTTCCATTAGTATGGTATTTAGTCCTGCAAAATCTACCAGAATCCAGTTGTGACATTTATATAGTGATTTCTGCGATCCACCCTGGGACCCCGAAAGAGTTAATGAAGTGAACTGTCCCAGATAATTTGGTTTCATTGATTGAGGGGTAAATACTGAGGGCAACAATGCTCCTCTGCTGCAAAGTTATATTCAGTGTTCTTTCACCTCCCCTGCCCGTGTTGGGGGAACCTGGCAGCATGGAAACCTACAAGGATAGATATTTCTTAATCTGCAGTTCTGAGGAAAAGTTGTAATGTTCAGACCATAGAGTCATGGAGACGTACAGCATGTAACAGACCCTTCGCTCCAACTTGTCCATGCCGATCAGGTATCCCAACCCAATTTAGTCCCATTTGCCAGCACCTGCCCCATATCCCTCCAAACCCTTCCTATTCATATACCCATCAAGGTGCCTTTTAAATGTTGCAATTGTACCAGCCTCCACCACTTCCTCTGGCAGCTCATTCCGTTCAGATACCACCCTCTGTGTGAAAAAGTTGCCCCTTAGGTCTCTTTTATATCTTTCCCCTCTCACCCTAAACCCTCTAATTCTGGACTCCCCGACCCCAGGGAAAAGACTTTGTTTATTTACCTGACCCATGCCTGTCATGATTTTATAAACCTCTATAAAGTCACCCCTCAGCTCCAGGGAAAACAGCCTCAGCCTGTTCAGCCTCTGTCTATAGCTCAAATCCTCCAACCCTGGCAACATCCTTGTAAACCTTTTCTGAATTCTTTCAAGTTTCACAACATTCTTCCGATAGGAAGGGACCAAAATTGCACGCAATATTCCAACAGTGGCCTAACCAATGTCCTGTACAACCACAACACGACCTCCCAACGCTTATACTCGATGCTCTGACCAACAAAGGAAAACATACCAAATGCCGCCTTCACTATCCTATTTACCTGCAAGGAGCTATGAACCTGCACTCCAAGGTCTCTTTGTTCAGCAACACTCCCTACGACCTTACCATTAAGTGTATAAGTCCTGCTAAGATCTGCTTTCCAAAAATGCAGCATCTCGCAATTACCTAACTTAAACTCTATCTGACACTCCACAGCGTACTGACCCATCTTATCAAGATCCTGTTTTAATCTGAGGTAACCCTCTTCACCGTCCACGACACCTCCAAATTTGGTGTCACCTGCAAACTTACTAACTATACCTCCTATGTTCACATCCAAATCATTTATATGAATGATGTAAAGTAGTGGATCCAGAATTGATCCTTGTGGCACTCCAGTGATCACAGGCCTCCAGTCTGAAAAACAATCCTCCACCACCACCCTCTGTCTTCTACCTATGAGCCAGTTCTGTATCCAAATGGATAGTTCTCCCTGTATTCTATGAGATCGACCCTTGTTAACAGTCTCCCATGGGAACCTTGGTGATTGCCTTACTGAAGTCCATATAGATCATGTCCACCGCTCTGCCCTCATCAGACCTCTTTGTTACTTCTTCAGAACACTCAATTAAGTCTGTGAGATATGATTTCCCATGTACATAGCCATGCTGACTATCCCTAATCAGTCCTTGCCTTCATGAATGCATTTAAGAAGTTGTAATGTGGAGCGATGACAGTAGAAGGTCTGCTAAGTTTAGCATATTGCTAAATTAGTCGATGACACATAGATGGTTAAGAAAGTAAAAGTTGTTAAGAGGACATAAACGGACTACAAAGGGATAAAGATAAATTAAATGATTGGGCAAAGTTCCAGAAAATGCAGCTTAGGGGAAATGTGTGAAGTTGCCCAATTTAGTGAGAAGAATAAAGATGAAGCAAATTATCTAAATGGTGAAGAATTATCGAGCACTGAGATGCAGAGGAATCTGGGTGCCCAACCACATCAGGTGCAAAAGCTTAGTATAAAGGTACAGCAAATAATTAAGAAAGCTAATAGATCGTTATTATTTATTGTGATATGAATTGAATGTAAAAGTAAGGAGATTGTCCCCAGTGATACAGGACATTGGTGAGACAGCATCTGCAGTACCATGGTATAGACTCATTAATGGGTGGCATGATGGATCGATGGTTAGGACTACTGCCTCACAGCACCAGGGGCATATGTTTGAATCCAGCCTTAGGTGACTGAGTGTGGCGTTTTCTCATTGTATCCTTGTGTTTCCATCAGTGGTCTTGTTTCTTCCCACAGTCCAAAGATGTGCAGGTTAAGTGAATTGGTCATGTTAAATTGCCCCTTAGTGTCCTGGGTTGTGCAGGTTAGGTGGGTTAGCCGTGGGAAATGTGGGATGGGGAGATGAAAGGAGTAGTAGCTGGATTTAGATAGGATACTGTTCAGTGGGTGGGTACAGATGTGATTGGCTGAATGGCCTCTTTCTGCACTGTAGGGATTTTATGACTTGGTACTGTAGACAGTACTGGTCACCTTATTTAACGAAGGATGTAAGTATGATGGAAGCAATTTAAAGCAAATTTACTGGACTAATACCTGGAAAGCATGACATGTCTTATGTGGAAAGGTTTGGAAAAGCTAAGCTGACCATAATGGATCCCAACAAATATAATTGACTTGTTCCCTGAGAGATAGGATTCCTACACTCAAATGGAAATGTAGAGCAGCAATGATCCATTCACTCTGACTTTATCAACCAACTAATCCCAGGGTGCTATCTGTCCTGGGAAAGCGTTTCAGGTGATATAACATAAATGAGGCCAATTTCAAATCCGCAGTGACGGAGTGGTCTGCATTTTTGAGAAACTTATATCCAGGGATCTTGAATCAAAATGTGTTGAGTCTTAATCTGAGGTTCATCTGCAGTGATTGTAATAAGTTAAGTCTGAGGTGGGCCTCAGAGAGTATGCGTTCCCTGACTGGGATTGTAGTTGCTCCCAGTATGCGGACTTAAGACAGCAAAGGAGTCCCACTGGATCTAAACTGAGTAAGAGAACTCAGGCTGATATCCAGAGAGTGCACCCACTAGAAAGTCCACCTACATCTGGTTTGGAAAAGTTACATTGTTTTGCAACAAACAAATCAGAACCAAACCAAATAAATATATGGTTAAATAGTCATCCGGAGATCAATACTAGCGTGGCCTTTTCAGTGTTTGCAGAACCAGTCTTCAACAAGCGTCACTCTGGACTCCAACCCTTTACTTTGCACAAGACTTCAGTTAGACCGGCAACCTATACCAGGGAACCTTTACAGATTAAAGATAAACTTCGGTTCCGGTCTCGTATGAGAAGCAGTTGGTTCGGTTCCTGTTGATTGTAGTAAAAGGCTCGGGCCCAAGGCAGATGGGGTGAAATTGGTTGAAGAAGATTCACCCTGATTGGCTCAACATTTTTCAATTAGAAAATGGTAGCCTGAGTGAAGTCCTAATTAAGTACCTGGAAGTCTTTCAGGAAGGTCTAGGGACTATCAAAGGAGACAAAGCCACCTTGCACGTTGACTAGGAGACAATTCCATGACTTTGGGAGGCCTGCCCAATGCCATTTGCCTCAGGGGCAAAAGTAGGGGCAGAAACCAGGAGATTGGAAAGTGAAAGAATCATCAAACCAGTCCAGTTTGCAGAATGGGCAACACTGGTATCACCAATTGTGAAGCCTGACAGGTCAGTTTGCCTTTGTGGGGATTTTAAACAAACGGTAAACTGCTTCTCAGAGCTGAATAAATACCCAAATCCTTGTTCAGAGGATTGATACACAGCGCGGGGTGGGCGGGGTGGGGGGGCAGTCCTTCAAGAAGTTAGACATGAACCATGTGGACCTGCGATTACGGTTAGATGAGGATTCCCAAAAATATACCACAATTAATACCCATAAAGGTTTGTACCAATATACGAGACGGCCATTTGGGGTATCATCAGCAACCCTTAAGTTTGCACAAGACTTCAGTTAGACTGGCAACCTATACCAGAGAACCTTTATAGTTTAAGGATACAATTCGGTTCCGGTCTCGTATGAGAAGCAGCTAGTTCGGTTCCTGTTGATTGTATAAAAGGCTCGGGCCCAAGGCTGATGGGGCGAAATTTGTTGAAGGAGCTTTTTCAGAAGATGATGGAGAACATTTTGCAAAATCTCCCCTAGGTTCCCATTTATCTAGATGATGTGCTAATAACAGAGAAAACCAATAAGGAGCACTTGGAGACTTTGGACCTAGTCCTTAGACATTTCTCTCAGCTGAGTGTGTGCCTTAGGAGAGAGAAATGTGAGTTCCAGGCACCCCAAGTAACATACATGGGCTACAGAATTGACAAGATCACGTTACACCCATTGTAAGACACACCGAGGGTGATCAAAGGTGCCCTGGCTTGCATGTCTGTACTGGAGCTCAGATCTTTCCTTGTGCTGGTGAAGTTTTATGGAAAGTTCATACATAACCCTGGCCTCCAAGCTGCCACTTTTGCATCAGCTCCTAAAAAAGGATCAGCCTTGGAAATGTTTGCGTCCAAACCATAGCTTTCAGGGAATTGAAGATCCCAGACGAGATCCAGTATTGACATGTAATGCCTCCCCATATACCACTGAGATAGGTTTAGCTGATAGATCACCTGATGGAGCCATTGGAAAACCCAATAGTTTATGCATCAGGACTTTGGCTAATGATGAGTGTATACATGCCCAGATAGGGAAGGAAGGTTTGGCGGTCATATTTGGAGCCAGGACGTTCCGCCAATACCTTTAATGATAATATTGGACCTCATTAATTGACTTTGGATGCAGAAAAATCTGGTCCTGGCAAAACTGAAGCAGCTGGTGGAAATTGAGGAGTACAAAGGTCCATCAGAACCAGAATTGAAACCTTTTTATTCCTGGAGTCACCAGATCACAATAGAGGATGGCATAATATTATGGGGAGCAATAGTGATTGTCCTGAGCAAATGTCACTGCCAGGCACTGGCTGAACTCCACCAGGGTCACCCAGGGGTTTCTAAAATGAACATGTTGGCGAAAAGATATGTCTGGTGGCCAGGCTTGTTTGGGCAGTGCCCAGAGTGCCACCAAGGACATAAAATGCTGTCAGCATTTCCCCCACATTCATGAGAAAGGCCGGTAAACTCTGGGTTACACGTTGGTAATGCAGGTCCTTTCATGGGCTCAATGTCCTCAGTCATTGTAAGTGGTTGGACATGCATGGGGTTTATTTGTCAAATACGGGGCTGACAGTAGAAAAACTATGCACATATTTTGCAATACATGGACTCCCAGAAGCATTGGTTAATGGGTAATTGTTTACCAGCAGGGAATTTGAATATTTTCTGAAGCCAAATGGATTTTGACGTATAAAGCCAGTTGCATAGTATCTATCATGCAACAGTCTGGCAGAAAGAGCAGTCCAAATCTTGAAGCCAGGCTTAAAGAAACAGCATATAGGTTTTTCTTTTAGATTACTTATATTGCCCAACAAGTCCACACCGACCCTCCGAAGAGCAACCAACCCAGACCCATTCCCCTACATTTACCCTTCACCTAACACTACGGGCAATTTAACATGGCCAATTCATCTAACCTGTACATTTTTAGACTGTGGGAGGAAACCCACACAGACAGTTGCCCGAGGCGGGAATTGAACCCGGGTTTCTGGCACTGTGAGGCAACAGTGCTAACCACTGTGCCACCGTGCCGCCCACATAGATACCAAACTGTCCCAGATCCTATTTGATTATAGGGTCAGCCCTCATGCAACGACAGGGATAGCTCCAGCAGAGTTGCAATGGGGAGAGGATTCCGCACCAGGTTAAACTTGATCGTCCTGGATCTAGGAGAGTGAGGGTGAAATGGCATCAGGAACGCCATTGCCATTACAGGGGACAAAGTTTGCTGTGGCATCCATGGACATGGCACTGTATGGGTAAGAAACTTGGTCGACGCGAGGTCAGGAGCAGTGATGTATAAGGTTCAGGTAGGATCGACGATCCTGTACAACGTGTGGACCGTATGAAAGCCGTGCGCTCAGAAATAGTATGGGAACAAAACATGCTCAGCTCTTTGGAACAGTCAGAAAGGCAGTTGGATCCTCTGGTTCTTGGCTCTCTGGCAGAAAGACCATAATGCTTGAACTTTCAGCTTTATTTCTTTACTTTCTACTTAAACCTAAGAAGGTCTGCAATGTGTAACCTTTAATCCTTGTTGCAATGTTTAACTTTTAATTTGGCTTTATCTTTTTACCATGTTCTTAAGATCTTGTATTTCAGTATTTGTATGTAAGGTGGCTCTTTATGTGGCGACATTATACACTTTTCACTGGACTCCTGTACTTGAGTACACGTGACAACAAAATAAAATCAGTTGTGTTGAAGAGACTTCTGAATCTGAGATGGACATGACAGATCTCACCACATCAACGCCTTTGTTGCTGAAGGAAGAGAGCGAATTTTTCCTGAGATGCTCTGGGCACAGGAAGCGAGCTCCACATCAGACACAGAGTCAGAGGACCCTGACTCAGACCTAAAAGGCCCAAGGAGGCTCTTCAAGAGAAAGGACTGGCCTATTTCCTCAGACTCAGTGGGGGAGGGATGTAGTTGTTGTAACGGGGTCAGTCAGGTAGAGCCTCAAAGAATATGAGTTCCCCGATTGGGGATGTTAATCTGGTCCAATCAGGGAGGAGAAAGTGAGGTCTGCAGATGCTGGAGATCAGAGCTGAAAATGTGTTGCTGGAAAAGCGCAGCAGGTCAGGCAGCATCCAGGGAACAGGAGAATCGACGTTTCGGGCATAAGCCCTTCTTCAGGAATGAGGAAAGTTTGTCCAGCATTTTCAGCTCCAATCAGGGAGCCCTGGCTGACAGGAGTGTCTGCGGTTCTGTTTACTATGAGAGCTGGCTCTGAAGAATCTAGATCAGTGTCAAAGAGTTTCCACAGATAAATAAAGGGTGACTTAGTGACAGAATACCAGCCTCTATGGAGTTACTTCATAAGCAACTGGATTTGTTGCCTCATCCAGATTTATTAGGCCGTTGATTCACTGCTAAGGTGGAACGTGGGCATGTGAAGAGAGGACCAAAGTGGGGACTGATCTCTCTGAGTGTAAATATAATGACAAGGGGGAAGAAGGGACAAGGTCATTCTAACATTAATAAAACAGACAGGTAAATCTCAGTAACAGGTAGAACACTTCCTGAAGCTGAATGAAGATTATAATCGGCAAAGATTACACCAGTGTTGTGCCTGATTCCATCAGCTTCCAAACAGATAGGCTAAGTTAAAATGAGTCTGCTCTGGTTTGAAATATCAATGGAAATGAAAGCTTTATTCCTCTAGCCCCAGCCTTATGCTGACAAGTGAGGTAGTTGCTGTTGTGCCACTAATTTCCAGAATTGCCCTATATAGAGTCATAGAATCATAGAGATGGTCAACATCGAAACAGACTGGTCGGTCCAACTCGTCCATGCTGACGAGATATCTTAAATTAATCTAATCCCATTTGTCAGCACTTGGGACCATATCCCTCTAAGACCTTCTTATTCATACACCCATTCAGATGCCTTTTAAATGTTGCAATTGTACCAGCCTCCACCACTTCCTCTGGCAGCTCATTCCATACAGATACCACCCTCTGCATAAAGAGTTGCCCCTTAGCTCCCTTTTAAATCTTTCCCCTCTCACCTTAAGCCTATGCCCTCTGTCTTTGGACTCCTCTACCCTGGGGAAAAGACCTTGTCTATTCACCCTATCCATGCCCCTCATAATTTTATGGACTCCTATAAGTTACCCCTCAGCTCCAGGGAAAATAGCCCTCACCTATTCAACCTCTCCCTGTAGCTCAAATGCTCCAACTCCTGCAACATCCTTGCAAAACCTTTCTGAACCCTTTCAGGTTTCGCAACTCCCTATTGCAGGGAGACCAGAATTGCACACAATATTCCAACAGTGGCCTAACCAAGGTCCTGTACAGCTGCAACATGACCTCCCAACTCTTATACTCAATGCACTGACCAATAAAGGCAAGCCTCCAAATGCCTTCTTCACTACCCCATCTATCAGGAACTCCAGTGGATTATACTCTGAGAGTACACAGTGACTTTCCCTCTGGTTGTTCCAGTCTGTTCATTTGATTGCCTGTTGTACTGAAAGGTAAGTGTTGTCAAAACAAATGTCTGATAAAACCAATACAAGGAAGTCTCGGTGTCTGAGTAGAATTTCACACTGCTTCAGTATGTTTCGGAATTCACACATGTTAAGATGTCATTTGCAACTGAGAACTTCTGGTCTAGTTAGTTTAGTTGGATCCACCCAATAATAATTCGCTCCGTAGAAAAACCTCAGCTATTCTAAGCAAATAAAGCAATCATTGGAAGTATAAGCTTGCAGCAATCACTTGACACCTACGAACCATTTCACAATGAATGATAGTCATCGAGGTCTGCAACACATAAAAAGGCCCTTCAGCCCGATGATGCTACACTTGTCAAAAACAAGCACCTACCTACACAAATCTCATCTCTTGAGTGTTGGATGAATGTTGGCTGTATTCTTTGGAGGAGAGAAGGTTAAGGGGGATCTTAATAGAGGTTTATAAGAACGTGAGGGACATGGACCGGATGGAAAAGAAGCAGTTGTTGTCTTCAGGTGAAGGGTCAATAACAAGGGAGCACACTTTTAAACGGAAGGGCAGGAGGTTAGGGGGGAATTGCGAAAAAAATTGCTTCAAGCAAAAGTGGTAGGGTCTGGAATGTTTTGCCTTGGAATACAGGCACAACCTTTAAAAACTACTTGGATGAGCACTTGAAATGTCATAACAATCAAGGCTATGGGCCTAGTGCCAGAAAGTGGTACTATCTTTGGTTGTACAGACTCAATAGGCCAAAGGGCCTCTTCTGGACTGCACCATTCCATGATTCTATGATTTCTGCTCAAACCTTTAAAGGGTTAAATGGACAAATGCTATGCCAACTGTAGAGTCACCTTTAGATTTTGCAAGCAATGTTCCTGTCATTGTAAAGGCTGTTCCTGTTATTGCGCAAAGTATAATCGTGGTGTGCTCCGTAACGAAACAACACAACCAACGGCCAACAGGAACATCTTGCGATGGACAATGGCCTGGAATGCTCTGCAGTCCTTCTAGATGAGGGTGAACATGACACGACATGGGCATAAATGACTGCTGCAATCTGTACCGAACAAGAAGCCTGGTGGAACCGCATTTAGGCACCTCACGTCCCCCAAAAGCTTTTGTTAAAATAAGTTGAGTCTGATTCACTGCTAAATTGGAATTTGTGCATTATTTTTCCCGACAACACAGAGAATTATTAACTGGGACAAAAATCACTCACCTTTTCAGTTAAAGGTTTCAAACGTAAAACCCAAAATTGTCGGTAGACTTCATTGAGGGAAATTGCTGAGAGTTTCCAGAATATCTTGTTTAGTGTTTAGATTTCTATAATCCATATTGTATTCCTTTTGTACTTTCATCAAATGTGCAGAAACTAATCCTAACAGCTGTGAAATGGGAGGATATGTCCCCAGAATAACCTACAGGTATGTCTCATTTTAATTTCAAGGTACATTTAGCTGTCAACCAAATAGGTAGAACAGGATTCCTGCACAATTCACCGATAAAGGTCCTGGTGCCAATTATACATCAGATATTATGAAGCTAAACAAGCAAAAGTGAAGTATTTGGAGCACATGGAAAAAGATACTGCTGAGAATTGTGACTAGTTAGCAAGGAAATACCTCTGCCATACTTAAGGGTAGCACGGTGGCTCAGCCCACTCAGGTCAGGTCTGCTCTGGGATTGGTGATTCACTCTGACCAAAGCTGTGTTGTACCGGGCAGGACAATCTCTGAGAGCTTCACGTTTCTCTGGGATACGATCGCTTATGGGCAGGGCAGGGGGTGATGAGCATCTGCCTTGTCAGCCTGGACCAGGAGATGGCCTTTGATAGGACATTGCACACGTACATGCGGGACGTGTTCACCAAAATGAGCTTTGGGGCGGGAATTTGCAACTGGATCCGACTGCTCTACACCAACATCGTCAGTGCAGTCTCAATCAATGGGTAGGAATCTAAAAGCTTACCGATCTGATCTGGAGTCAGGCAGGGGCTGCCCACTGTCTCCCGCCTCGTTTGTGTGTTGTATAAGGCCTTTAACTGAGTCCGTCAGGAGGGATATGAGCTGGAGAGGAGTCACTGTTCCACAGAGCAGAGGCTTGTAGGTCAAAGCCTCTCTGCATAGAGATGATGGCGCCATTTCCTGCTTGGATCTGATGTCAGTGCACAGACTCCATGAGCATCTGCGACCAGTTCAAACTAGCATTGGAAACCAAGGTAAATCAAGATGAGAGCGAGGCCATGTTCTTTGAGAACTGGACTGACTGATCCTTTATCCCCTTCACCATCAGGACAGGTTACCTGAGGGCACTGGAAATATGGTACGGACAAAGATGGGGAGTGCACAAAATCTTAGGAAGAGCGCTTTGCCAAGGTGAGTCAGAAACTGTTTTTTTGGGAGCACTGCTCCCTCTCCATTAGGTAAAAACTTGGTCATCAGATGTGAGGCCCTCTCTCTATTGTTGTACATGGCACAGTTCTGGCCAATTCCCCGAAACTGTACCTTTGCAGTCATCCAAGCCATCTTCCATTTCACCAGAAGGTCTAAACTGGACCATGGCTGGAGGGGCACCGTGTACAAAGCTCTGGATAAGGCGGGGAAGAACGTATCCAATGTCGTCCTTATCCTGATGGCCACCTTTGTGTGTGGCTTCATCAAGCTGTGCAGAGACCCGCGGTACACAAACACCAAGCAGCACTACGTACTGAGGTTCTATCTGTCCCCAGTGTAGTGAACGATGGGCCTGGCCTCGCTGCCATCGAGCGGTCCAAGTGGTTAGAGTGGTCCGTATCACTTGCCCTTTGCTGAGAAATTTGTATAGAAAAGAATCTTTGACCACAAGCCCACCAGGAAGAGGTCAGCACATAGACTCCTCGAGACCCTGTGGGAAAAGGAGAGGGTGGATCTTGTCACGTGGTTCCCTGAGGAGACTGTCAAAGAATGCCTCATCACCAGAACTTTCCAACAAGCACCAAGACATAGCCGGGCTGGTAGTGAGAAGGGCACTGCCTGTGAGATCCTTTATGTACGTCTGGTCAGTCTGCGCCACCGCACGCTGCCCTTGAAGCAGATGCAGGAGTCACACATCTCCTGCTGGAATATGCCTCTGCAGAGGAAGTCTGGAGAGAGATGCAGTCGTTTTTGCCGATGTTCATCCTGAGCAGCTCTGTGATGCAGGAGTCTGCTCTACGGTCTATTCTGCAGAACACCCACTGAGACAAACATCAACTATTCCTTGGAGGACCATCAACCCAGTGAAAGATGCTCTTTGGTTCTGCCCAAAACTTATTGGTCTCCCAGACCAAGGAGCTGACTCTGATAGAGTTGTGCGGACTGGCACATCCCAAGACCCAGGACTACGTGCTGAGGGATGCACTAAATCTTGGGGCAGCTGCCGCCAAGGCGCAGTGGGGAAAGACCACTGTTTGAGATCTTCATCAAAGAAAACTTGAGCATGTTGTAGTGAAATTTCTTCAATAGAGTCATAGAATGATAGAGATGTACAGCACAGAAACCGATTCTTTGGTCCAACTCATCCATGCCAACCAGATATCCCAACCTAATCTAGCCTCATTTGCCAGCACTTGGTCCATATCCCTCCAAACCCTCCCTATTCAGAAACCAATCCAGATGCCTTTTAAATGTTATAGTTGTACCAGTCTCCACCACACCCTCTGGCAGCACATTCCATACACACAGGACTTTTTGGCTTAAAAGTTGCCTCTTAGGTCCCTTTTATATCTTTCTCCTCTCACCCTAAACCTATGCCCTCTAATTCTGAACTCCCCCACCCCAATCCATGCCCGTCATGATTTTCTAAACCTCTATGTGGTTACCCCTCAGCCTCTGACATTCCAGTGAAAACAGCCCTAGTCTGTTCAACCTCTCCCGAGAGCTCAAATTCTCCAACTGTGGTAACATCATTGTAATTTTTTTCTGAATCCTTTCAAGTTTCACAACATCCTTCTAATAAGAAGGAGACCAGAATTATACACAATATTCCAAAAGTGGTCTGACCAACATCGTGTACAGCCACAACATGACTTTACAACTCCTATACTCAATACTCTGACCAATAAAGGAAAGCATACCAGATGCCTTCTTTACTATTCTATTAACCTGCGACTCCATTTTCAAGGAGCTATGAATCTGCACTCCAAGGTCTCTTTGTTCAGCAACGCTCCCTAGGACCTTACCATTAAATGTATAAGTCCTGCTAAGATTTGCTTTCCCAAAATGCAGCACCTCGCATTTGTCTAAATAGCTGGCGTGGATTAGTCATCTAAGGTGCCCTACAACTTATTGTACTATGTCTCCAAAAACAGAGCTGCTACTCTTATTTGTTCAAGGTATTTTTTAAAAGTCCTGTTGCTATTTCACAATTTTGACATTGAGGCTAGAAGAAATTCCAATTTTGCCTCATATCACCTTTAATTTCCACAGCACCAGGAACCAGGAAATTCACAGCCATTCTGACTGTGATCTCTGCAAAGCTTCATTGAGATTCTTTGCACCAATGAAAAGCTCACTTTTCTGCTGCTAATCCAATTCACTGGAATTGTCACTTTCTTGAGATGCTCGGAAATGCTGAAAGATCTGGATGTTCTCATCGTAAGACATTTCAATGCAGGCACAGCAAGAGATTGGGAAAACTTATAGAATGTTGCCAGTTATCATGAGTGGTATTGAATACGAGATAAGGAGGTTATGCTTCAGTTATAGAGTGTGCTGGTGAGATCACATCGAGAGCATTGATTGAAATATTAATCACCCTGCATTGGAAACAGTTCAGAGAAGCCATACTGTGTTATTACAAAAACAGAAATTGCTGGCAAAGCTCAGCAGATCTGGCAGCATCTGTGGGGAGAAAGCAGAGTTTTCTCTTCATTAGAACATTGGACAAATACCTGAAATGGGAGAGGCTTATGAGGAAAGATTGGACAGGCTAGACCTGTTTCCACTGCAGTTCAGATGACTAAGAGACAAAGTGATTCAAAACATACAGAATCCTCAACTTATTATTTGTAGTTTGTGCGTAGCTAATGGAGTACAGCACTGGCAAAGGCTGTCTTTCTAAAGATCTAAAGTGAGGCTAACTCTTCTGGATTTGTTGATTCAGCTCCAAGGCCCCACAACATTTTCCAAAGAATTCAGAACAGGCTGTTTTCTTAGAATTCTTTTCACACCCTCAAACACTGGAACTTAAAGGAAATTGTTCTGAGAAAGATTACTCACCTGACTACATTCCAAAATACCTAGTGGCATCCAGTCATTCAGTGTGGAGGTATATAGTTATCAGTCATTGCTGTAGGCTGCTGAATATCCCTTTGTTAAATGAGAATCTATTGACCTCTGTCTCAAGAAAATTTAAAGTTTCTGCATCCATTTCTTTTTGATAAAGGGTTTTCATAAGACTCACAACCCTCTGAGGGAATGTTTTTGTCCTTATCTCTGTCTTAAATTGATGGTGCTTTATTGTTACACTATTAGCTGTAGTTCTAATGGAAAATAGCTTTCCTCGTCCACCCAGTCAAGTCCCCTCAGGACCTTTTATATTTCAATTAAATCACTCTTCTAAACCCCAGAGGATACAGGCCTAGAATAAAACAAAAAACTGAAAATGCTGGAGATCTGAATCAAAAACTGAAATTGCTGGTGAAACTCAGTAGGTCTGGCAGCATCTGTGCCAAGAAAGTAGAATTAACATTTCGAGTCTGTTGATTGCTGTTGGGGAGGTTTTAAACTGATGTGGCAGGGGGGGCTGGGAACCAGAAGAGAAGAGAAGACTCATGAAGTTAGCATTAATAATGGGAAGAGCAGGCAGAGAGCAGATGAACGCAAAAGAACTGGTGGCCTGAAATGCAGTTAATTTAATGCAAGGAATATAGTGAGTAAGGCAGATGAACTTAGGGCTGGGATTGGTGCCTGGGAGTATGACGTTATTGCAATCACAGAGACTTGATTGAAGGAAGGGCATGATTGGCAACTAAATGTTCCAGGATATAGATGCTTCAGACAGGACAGGGAGGGAAGTAAAAGGGGCGGGAGGGGAAGAGTTGCATTGCTGGTCAGGGATGATGTCATGGCTGTGCTAAAGGAGGACACTATGGAGCATTTGAGTAGTGAGACATTGAGGGTGGAGCTGAGAAATAAGAGGGTGCAGTTACATTGTTGGGGCGGTATTACAGGCCTCCCAACAGTGAATGTGAGGTAGAGGAACAAATAGGTAAACAGATTATGGAAAGATGTAGAGGCAAAAGGATGGTGGTGATGGGAGATTTTAATTTTCCCAACATTGACTGGGATACACTTAGTATCAGAGGTCTGGATGGGGCAGAATTTGTAAGAAGCGTCCAGGAGAGCTTTCTAGAGCAGTATGTCAATAGTCCGATGAGGGAAGGGGCCATATTGGACCTGGTATTGGGGAATGAGACAGGCCAGGTAGTAGAAGCTGTGGTGGGGGATTTCTTTGGGAACAGTGATCATAATTCTGTAAGTTTCAGAATACTCATAGACAAAGATGAGAGTGGTCCTAAGGGAAGAGTACTTGACTGGGTCAAGGTCAATTATATCAAAATTAGGCAGGCGCTGGGAAATGTGGATTGGACACAGCTATTTGAAGGGAGGTCCACATTTGATATGTGAAGGCTTTCAAAGTTAGGTTAAAGATAGTGTAGGATAGGCATGTCCCATTGAAAGCAAAAGATGGGAGAGGCAAGATTCATGAACCGTGGATGACAGGAGAAATCGTAAGACTAGCCAAGAGGAAAAGGGAAGCGTACATAAGGTCTAGGCAGCTAAGAACAGACTGAGCCCTAGAGGAATATCAGGAGAGTAGGACCAGTCTTAAATGAGAAATCAAGCGAGTTAAAAGGGGTCATTAAATAGCTTTAGCCAGCAGAATTAAGGAGAATCCCAAAGCCTTTTATTCTTACATAAGAAGCAAGCGGGTAACTAGAGAAAGGATTGGTCCATTAAAGGATAAGGAGGTAAGGATGGCTGTGTGTTGAACCTGAGAAAATAGGTGAGATTGTGAATGATTACTTTGCATCAGTGTTCACTGAGGAGAGGAACATGATGAATGTTGAGATTAGAGATAGACGTTTGATTACTCTGGATCACATTGACATAAGTAGGGAAGATATGTTGAGTAGGCTAGTGGTTATTAAGGTGGACAATCCCCAGGACTGGATGGGATCTATCCCAGGTTGCTGAGGGAAGCAAGAGAGGAAATAGCTGGGGCCTTGACAGATATCTTTGTAGCATCCTTAAACGCAGGTGAGGTGCTTGAGGACTGGAGGGTTGCTCATGTTGTCCCCCTGTACAAGAAGAGTAGTAGGGATATTCTGGGTAACTACAGACCAGTGAACCTGACATTGGTGGTGGGAAAGTTGCCAGAGAAGGTACTGAGGGATAAAATCTATTTATATTTGGAAAAGAATGGGCCAGTGATAGACAGCATGGTTTTGTGCAGGGGAGATCATGCCTTACCAACTTAAGAGAGTTCTTTGAGGAAGTGATCAAGTTGATAGATGAAGAAAAGGCTGTAGATGTCATATACATGGACTTTAGTAAGGCATTTGTTAAGGTTCCCCATGGTAAGTTAATGGAGAAAGTGAAGTCACATGGTGTGCAGGGTGCTCTAGCTAGGTGGATAAAGAACTGGTTGAGCAACAGGAGACAGAGAGTAGTAGTTGAAGGGAGTTTCTCAAAATGGAGATAGGTGACCAGTGATGTTCCACAGGGATCAGTGTTGGGGCTACTGTTGTTTGTGACATACGTTGGTATGATCAGCAGGTTTGCAGATGACACAAAGATTGGTGGGACTGTCAAACAATACAGGAGATAGGCGGGAGAGTTGGGCGGAGAAGTGGCAGATGGAGTTCAACCTAGGCACATGTGAGGTGATGCATTTTGGGAAGTCTAATTCTAGAGTGAATTATACAGTAAACGGAAGAGCCTTAGGAAAAGTTAATAAGCAGAAAGATCTGACATTTCAGGTCCATTGTACCCTGAAGGTTGCTGCACAGTGGATAGAGTGGTCAAGAAGGCATATGGTATGCTTGCCTTCATCGGATGGGGTATTGAGTATAAGAGCTAGCAGGACATGTTAAAATTGAACAAAATGTTGGTTCGACCACATTTATAATACTGTGTACAGTTCTGGTCGCCACATTACCAAAAGGATGTAGACACTTTGGAGAGGGTGCAGAGAAGGTTTACGAGGATGTTGCCTGGTATGGAAGGTGCTAGCTATGAAGAGAGGTTTGATAGGTTAGGATTGTTTTTATTAGAAAACAGCAGATTGAAGGGGGACCTGATTGAGGCCTACAAAATCATGAAGGGTATAGACAGGGTAGATAGAGATAAGCTTTTTCCCAGGGTGAAGGATTTAATAATGAGAGGTTACACTTTCAAGGTGAGAGGTGAAAAGTTTAAGGGGGATACACACGGCAAGTACTTCACACAGAGGGTGGTAGGTACCTGGAACGTGTTGCCAGCAGAGGTAGTAGAGGCAGGCATGGTAGATTCATTATAAATGAGTCTGGACAGATGCAGGAGTAGATGGGGAGCAGAGGGACAGAGATGCTTAGGAATTGGGCAACAGGTTTAGACAGTGGATTTGGATTGGCTCAGTCTTGGAGGGCCGAAGGGCCTGTTCCTGGGCTGTGAGTTTTCTTTGTTCTTTGTTCTTTGTCTCTCCATCAGAACTCATAGCAGCTAGGAAAAAGTAGTATTAACACTGAAGATAAGGTTGTGGGTGGGGGAGAGGCAGCGAATAGGTGGAGATGGAGCTCAGAGAGAGAGAGATATAAAACAGGGAGGTAAAACAAGGGCAGGCCAGGACAGAAGAGGAGCTGAGTAAATGAAAATGAGAGGTGAGGGTAGCAGAGAATGGTTTGGATGCGCTGATAGCAAATTACGAGAAAGTGAGGACTGTAAGTGCTGGAGATCAGAGTCAAAAGGTGTGGTGCTGGAAAAGCACAGCAGGTCAGGCAGCATCCAAGGAGCAGGAGAATCGACGTTTCGAACATAAGCTCTTCATCAGGAATGTTGAGATGAAGAGCTTATGCTCAAAATGGTGACTGCCCTGCTCCTCGGATGCTGCCTGATTGGCTGTGCTTTACCGGTACCATAGTTTTTGAAAGCAAATGATGTCATGTAATAGTAGGCCTGAGAGTGGGTGGAAATGGATTGGCCGTGCTAAGAGCAACCCACGTCATAACAGAACTGGGTGTGGGCTGGATAAAAACATAGAATGGTGGAATCAGGCACTAAATGCTGAGTGCCAGAGGCTGTCGGGTTCCCAAGTAGAAAATGAAATGCTGTTCTTCCAGCTTGTGCTGAGGCTTGCTGAAACACAATAGCAGGCCTGCAACAGACATGCTTCAGCACTTTTTCCTCACTGCTATCAATTCCGATCAAGAGTCAGCAGACTCGAAACACTAACCCTGTTCCTTTCCCCACAGATGCTGTTAGACTTGCTGAGTTCCTCCAGCAGTTTCTATTTTTTTTTGGATACAGGCCCAGCCTGTCTGCCCTTTCCTCATAAAGCAATCTGTTCATTCCAAGAGTTTCATGTTCATGTTTGACCCAAGTTGTTGCATTTTGGGAAGGCAAATCAGGACAGGACAGATACATTTAATGGTAGGGTCCTGGGGAATGTTGTGAAACAAAGAGACTTTGGGGTGCAGGTTCATAGTTCCTTGAAGGTGCAGTCGCAGGTAAACAGGAGAGTGAAGTATACATTTGGTACACTTTCCCTAATTGGCCAGTGCGTTGAGTATAGAAGTTAGGAGGTCATGTTGCAGCTGTACATGATATTGGTTAGGCCACTTTTGGAATACTGCTTACAGTTCTGGTCTCTCTACTATAGGAAAGATGTTGGTAAACTTGAAGGTTCAGTAAAGATTTACAAGGATGTTGCCGGGGTTGGAAAGTTTGAGCTACAGGGAGAGGCTGAATAGGCTGGGGCTATTTTCCCTGGAGCATTGGATGTTGAGGGGTGACCTTATAAAGGTTGGTAAAATCATGTGGGGCATGGATAGAGTGAATATACAAGGTCTTTTTCCCAGGGGAGTGGAATCCAAAACTAGAGGGCATAAGGTGAATGGGGAAAGATATAAATTGGGACAACTTTTCACCACAGAGGGTGGTGCGTGTATGAAATGAGCTGCCAAATGAAACAGTGGAAGCTGATGCAATTATAATGTATAGAGTAATAAAATCGTAGGATGTACAGCATGGAAACAGACCCTTTGGTCCAACCCGTCCATGCCGACCAGCTATGCTAAGATGGCAAAGTGGCTTAGTGGTTAGCACTGGTGCCTCACAGTGCCAGGGGCCTGGGTTTGAATCCGGCCTTAGCTGACTGTCTGTGTGGAGTTTGCATGTTCTCTGGTTTCCTCCCACAGTCCAAAGGTGTGCAGGTCAGCTGAATTGGCCATGCTAAAATTGCCCGTAGTGTTAGGTATATTAGTCAGAGGGAAATGGGTCTGGGTGGGTTATTCTTTGGAGGGTTGGCGTGGACTTGTTAGGCCTAAAGGCCTGTAGGGAGTCTAATCTAATTATATCCTAATCTAATCTAGTCCCATTTGCCAGCACTTGGCCCAAATCCCTCTAAACCCTACCTATGCATAGAGCCATGCAGATGCCTTTTAAATGTTGCAATTGTACCAGCCTCCACCACTTCCTCTGGCAGCTCATTCCATACATGCACCACCCTTTGTATGAAAAGGTTGCCCCTGAGATGCCTTTTAAATCTTTCCCCTCTCACTTTAAACCCATGTACTCTAGTTTTGGACTCCTTCACCCCGGGTAAAGGACCTTATCTATTCACTCTTTCCATGCCCCTCACAATTTCACAAACCTTTATAAAGTCACCCTTTCGCTTCCAACGCCTCAGGGAAAATAGCTCCAGCTTATTCAGCCTCTCCTTATAGCTCACATCCTCCAATCCTGGCAACAACCTTGTAAATCTTTTCTGAACCCTTTCAAGTTTCACAACATCCATCTTATAGCCGGGAGACCAGAATTGCATGCAATGTTCCAAAAATGGCTTAACCAATGTTCTGTACAGCCGCAACAGGACCTCCAACTTCTATACTCATGGTGCATGAATTGGAGAGGTCTAAAGGGATATGGGCCAACTGTTGGCAAATGCGACTACATTAATTTACGATATCTGATCAGCATCATTTGGACTGAAGGGTCTGTTTCCATGATGTACATCTCTATGACTCTATGATGCGATGAGATGGATTTGATAGTCAATTCGTGGGCTCTCAGAACAATGGCCTCTCAACTGTTTGTGATAACTGATCACAATCAAATGCTCAATTATAAACAATTAACATGTTCGTGCAATTTTCCATTTAACCCAGTTATTTCCACAGAAATAGAATATGATGCCTCATTTAAACGTTGTTAACAGATGAGTGCATGAGGAATATTGAGGACGAATTGGAATATTGAACCACTTAGCTTGTGGAAACTGGGTGCAGGGAATGGTCCTTGCTTTATTGAGCATGGCTTGGGTTTTTCTTTGCTGCACTGGAACAGCTTACTCCAGTGGTGATAGAGGGCCAGGGCAGACAGAGGTCATATCAGGGAATCCCGACAGTGCGGAAACAGGCCATTTGGACCAACAAGTCAACACTGATCCTCCAAAGAGTACCCCACCCACCCAACCCACATTCCCCTCCCCTATTGCCCTACATTTTCCTGACTAATGCATCTAAGCTATACATCCCTGAACTTTCGCCGTACCGACCAGTACCCTTCCACTGACACCTTCCTTCGACTGACTGAACTGGTCCTCACCCTGAACAACTTCTCTTTCCAATCCTCCCACTTCCTCCAAACGAAAGGAGTAGCCATGGGCACCCGCATGGGCCCCAGCTATGCCTGCCTCTTCGTAGGATATGTGGAACAGTCCATCTTCCGCAACTACACCCCGACCTCAAATTCACCTGGACAGTCTCAGATTCCTCCCTCCCCTTCCTCGACCTTTCTATTTCCATCTCAGGCGACCGAAACAACACGGACATCTACTACAAACCGACCTACTCCCACAGCTACCTGGACTACACCTCCTCCCATCCTGACCCCTGCAAAAA
>NC_057749.1:25662530-25701930 GCF_004010195.1 Chiloscyllium plagiosum
ATCTTCTTCCCGACCTCTCCGCCCCCACCCCAGTCTGACCTATCACCCTCACTTTGACCTCTTTCCACCTATCACATTTCCGACGCCCCTCCCCCAAGTCCCTCCTCCCTACCTTTTATTTTAGCCTGCTGGACAAACATTCCTCATTCCTGAAGAAGGGCTTATGCCCGAAACGTCGATTCTCCTGTTCCCTGGATGCTGCCTGACCTGCTGCGCTTTTCCAGCAACACATTTCCATCCCTGAACTTTCCCATGGCCAATTCACCTAATCTGCACATCTTTGGATTGTGGGGGGAAACCAGAGCACCCAGAGGAAACCCACGCAGACACGGGGAGAATGTGCAAACTCCACACAGACCTGGGTCCATGGCACTGTGAGGCAGCAGTGCTAAGCACTGAGCCACTCTCCCACTGCACCATCATGATCAAGAGGAGGCTGAATGTGGGGTTGGGTTATATTACTCTCCTCTGGACTACGATTAAGCCAGAAGCAGTTCATTTGCTCATCTCAGCTCCGCATTAATGCGATATGTTGGACAGTTAAAGATTAAGACTCAAACTCGTATACATCAGAGCAAACAGTTTTTAAAGATAACCAAGAAGGCAGTGGATAGTCTAGGTCAAGACATAAGTAATTGTGTTGGTGTCAACTTTGAGGGATTAACAGAAAGCTTATACTGACAAGTGGAATAAACATTTGCAAAGAGATCAGTTAACCGTGGCATAGAGTGGATGGTTATCTAAATTAGCTGTCAAACTGTTCTCCAAAGATCCATGAACAGAGAGATCATGGGGTCTTGTTTGTGAGAGTACTTTTGAAATTACCGACGGTCTATGTAAACAAATAGCTTCTAAAAGGTTTCTCAAGGACAATTAAATATGTGTTTGAAGTGGGAGAACTGAGTTGTAAGAAACAAGGTCATTTCGCAGCCTCTGGAAGAGGGAGAGAAATTGAAAGCTACTCCTTTGTAGCAAAGCTCAACATTTAAACATGTGGATCGGACCCCTCAAGCCCCGAATCATATTGGAAATGCCAATCACGGTGGTGGGGTGGGGGGTTGGATTGCATCAATCAAGGAAATATTGCCCTACCCCCCCACATTCATCTCCAAAGGAGATTGGAAGGAAATAGTGAGCAGGTGCTTTCCCAGAAGGAGAAACCAGTAAAACTTCAAAAGGCGCATACTAGTCGAGCTTGTTTTGTGTACCTCAGGACAGTGCTCTCTGGTATAACCAGTACACCCAATTCCAAGAACTGCTGTTTACTTTTTCTGGTTTGTATAAGCTCAGTTAGGTGGATTGGTCATGCTGAATTGTCCGTAGTGTCCAGTGTACAGTGGGTAAGCTATGGGAAATGCAGGGTTAAAAGGATAGGGTACAGGGTGGGTCTTGGTGGGATGTTCTTCGGAGGGTCAGTGTGGACTTGATGGACCAAATGGCTTCCACGCTTCTTCGCTCCTGTGCTTTCTGCTGATAACTTATTAATGTGACCTTGGTACATGGGTTGGGGGACGGGACGGTGAGAAATGGGAGTGTGGGACTAGGTATGGACACAGAGGCGGCTGAGATTCTGTGGTGGAAGAAACGAGATGCTGCTCAAACCTGTCATTGGCTGGGATATCAGATCTTTTCCCTGCAATGGGGATCTAGAATCCATTGACCTACAGCTCCATTTGCTGGATCCCCAATGGAGTAAGGCCAAGCCTAGTTGAGAAAGAGGCAGGGGTCGCAAGAGAGTCAGAGTGAAAGAGGCCACAAAGGGGCAGGGAGCAGAGGTGGACTGTGAAACTGAGTGGGGGAAGAAAGACCTTACAAGATGGGCAAAGGAGGCCAGGAGACTGGCAGAGGTTGGGGAGAGGCAGGCGTTGGATATGGGACAGTGTTGGGGGAGAGAAAAAGGAGGTTGTGGAAGGTTGGGGGGGGGGGAGGAAAGGAATGTTGCAGTGGGGCATGATGGGGAGAAGGAGGCTTCAAGTAGAGATGTGGTGAAAGAAGGGTTGGGAGGAAAAGTCCATAAAGGTCATAAAGGTGAAGAGAAGTTGGATGCAAAGGAGGGAGAACACTTTTAAGTCTGCCCACAAGGAATACAGAGGAGCCTCAATTATCCAGCATTCGATTATCCAAATATTGCATTATCCAGCATGATCGCAAGGTCCTAATGCTTGGCTAAACTATATTACCTGGCATTTCATTATCTGGAATTTGATTAACCGAACAAAATACTCCCCACCCATGCCCTTCGGATAATCGAGGTTCCTCTGTACACAAGTAACTGGAATCCAAGATAACTTCAATTCAGTGAGATCATGAAGTCCTTGAGAATGAATGTGCAATGTTTAGTTTAGGGCTGTGTAAGATCAGAAGTTACTTACAGAGTCATAGAGATGTACAGCACAAACACAGATCCTTTGGTCCAACTTGTCCATGCTGACCAGATATCCTAGGTTAATCTAGTCCCATTTGTCAGCATTTGGCCCATATCTCTCTAAACCCTTCCTATTCATGTACTCATCCAGATGCCTTTGAAATGTTGTAACTGTACCAGGCTCCACCACACCGTCTGGCAGCTCATACACATCACCCTCTGCATGAAAAAAGTTCCCTTTTGGTTGTTTTAAATCTTTCCCCTCTCACCTCAAACCTGTACCCTCTGGATTTGGACTCTGCTACCTGGGAAAAAGACCTTGACTATTCACACTAGCCAGATCCCTCATGATTTTATAAACCTCTATAAGGTCACCCCTCAGCCTCTGTCACTGCAGGGAAAGTAGCCCCAGCCTATTCAGCTTCTCCCTATAGCTCAAATTCTCCAGCCCTGACAACAGCCCTACCAAAATGCAGCACCTCACATTTATCTAAATTAATCTCCATCTGCCACTCCTCAGCCCATTGACCCATCTGATCAAGATCCCATTGTCCTCTGAAGTAACCTTCTTCACTGTCCAGTACACCACCAATTTTTGTGTCATCTGCAAACTTACTAACAATACCTCCTATATTCACACCCAAATCATTTGTATAAATGACAAAAAGCAGAAGACCCAGCACCGATCCTTATGGCACATCACTGGTCACAGGCCTCCAGTCCACAAAGCATCTCTCTACCACCACCCTCTGTCTCCTATTTTCAAGCCAATTTTATTTCCAATTGTCTAGCTCTCCCTGGATTCCGTGTGATCTAACCTTGCTAACCAATCTACCATGTGGAAACGTGTTGGTTGTCTTGTTGAAATCCATATAGCTAATTTCCACTGCTCAGTCTACATTAATCTTTTTTTTGTCACTTCTTCAACAAACGTAATCAAGTTGTGAGACATGATTTCCCATGCATAAAGCTATGCTCCTTGCCTTTCCAAAGGCATGCCAATCCTGTCCCTCAGAATCCCCTTCAACAACTTACCCACCACTGAAACAGGCTCACCAGTCTATAGTTCCCTGGCTTTTCCTTACCACCCTTCTTAAATAATGGCACCACATTAGCCAACCTCCAGTCTTCTGACATGCCACCCTATCGATGATACAAGTCAGCAATTACTTCCTAAGCTTCCCACAAACTTCTGGGATACACCTGATCAGACCCTGGGGGTTTATCCACCTTTATCTGTTTTAAGACATGCAGGCTAGGTGATTGAGCTACGGTGAATGTGGGGTTACGGTATTGAGTGGGGATGGAATGTTCTTGGGAAGGTTGGGGCAGACCTGATGGGCTGGATGGCCCCTATCTACACTGTAAGGATTCTAAGGTAGCACAGTTTCTGCAAGACATCCTGGAATAAGTATTTAGCTCTTTCATTTCATACTCAAGAGGTTAAGGCAAAGGTCCGAGTGCCTACACATCATGCTTTACTAAGAACTCAGCACATGTGCAGACTGAAATATACACAGGTAAGCCACACACCATACTGGATACTTAGGAGTCTGATTTAAACCTGTACAATGGGGCAACCATTGTGCAGGCCCCACTCCTGGGCAATTAGTTAATCAGCCACACAGTCCAAGGAGTTTCCCATCTTACTGAATAAAGTTGGCGGGCAATTAGTTACTTGGAGTGGGGCGTATCCTGCAGCTGAATTTCCAGCTTAGTACTTGCACTTCATCACACACACAATGCTAAAACTTTGGCTTGTATGCTTATACATTTTTTCACACTGGCTGATGCTAAAATTAACATTGTAATCTCTGCTATAATCTGAATGCTCCAAGCTACACTGTGAAAAATGACCTTGAAATAATTAACTTACCTTAAATTGTTGCTCTAGGCATATTACATTACTTCATACCCTTCATTGTTATCCTAGTTGTTGTTTTTTGTCAGGGAGTCATAAAGTCATACAGCACGGAAACAGACCCTTTGGTCCAACCAGTCCATGTGGAACATAATCCCAAACTAAACCTGGCCCATATCCCTCCAGACCTTTCCTGTTCATGTCCTTATCCAAAGATTTTTTTTAATGTAGTAATTGTATCCACATCCATCACTTCCTCAGGAAGTTCATTCCATACACAAACCATCCTCTGCGTAAAAGATTTGTCCCTCATGTCTTTTTTAAATCTATCTCCTCTCACCTTAAAAATGTAGTCTTGAAATTCCCACATACTAGCGAAAGAAAACTACCATTAACTCTATTTATACCCCTCATTATTTCATAAACTTCTATCAGTGGCCTCTCAACCTTTTACGCTCCAGCGAAATTAGTCCAGGCCTATCTAGCCTTTCTTTATTACTCAAACCTTCCAGACTCAGCAACATCCTAGTAAATCTCTTCTGAACCCTCTCTAGCTTAATAATATCCTTCTTAAAACTTGCACTCAGTCTTCCAGACATAAGAAACAACAAGCTTTTGTGTAGCGCCTTTTATATCTATTATATATTTGATATATCTGGTCTATGCAAAGATGACATAGGTTCCAATATGTGCAGAAACATTATTGTGTAATATTCTTTATAATGCTTTACACAATTGTTATGAAGTTGAAGGTGTGTACTGTACCTTTAAAAGAGAGTGAAAGCTGAAAAGCTGGCAAGCGCTAGTCATGTGACTGACTAGCAGGCACAAATTGCACTGGGCAATTTGAAGATGTAACATTTGGGCTGTAACCTAGATATATGAGTTGTTTTCACAGCAGATTGAATTTTACCAATTGGTTTAAATTATGCCCCAAGATACCAAACCCAATCAAATTTGAATTTTACTGAAATGAGATGATCTGATGTTTGGAGTTAAAAAGCCGGCATTTTGGACAGTTAGGCAGAGAGAGAGCACCTTCTGCCATCGACAGACTGCTATTCAAAAACGCTCTCTCTTAAAGGGAACTTTCTCATATGAAACATCTTTGCAGCAGAAAACCGAAGACAACCCATTTTGATTTTGCTGTAAACTTAATAGGGGCTTTATAGGATCAGTATTTTATTGTAGAGTAGAAGGTAGATAACAAATCTTTAAGAGAAAGGAGGCTTGGAGTTGTAAATAGAAGTTAAAGAATAAGATTGTTATTTTTTTCTTTAAGTAATGGAATTTGGGTAGTTCTCTGTCACTCATACATTAACAAATTATGAGGCATGGTGAGCTTTTCTGTGTGTTTGATTTAATTAGCAGCAGGGTTTATCACCATGTTGTAACACAATGATTTCCAAAATATGTACGATATTTCATTCTTTTTACAGCTTGTACACTTTTCTTTGGGTCTCCATCTAGGCTCAACTAATCCAGCACAGTGAGCACAAACAGTAAACAGTCTCACATAATCACATCACACTTGAACACTGCAATGTCCTCAGGACATCTGGAAATAATTCATTGATTGAGGTCAGGTCAGTAATTTTATATAAAAATAAAGTTTTACACAACATTGCCTGAATGCAATGAGGAAGCTGACATGTGACATGGACTCTAACACAAGCAATATTCGCTTCCTTCCTGTACAATGGCCAGCTAACACTTTATTCCTTGGCGCAAGATATCCACCTAACCTAAATGGTTATTTTAATTAGAAGCACTATGCAGGGAAAAAAATAGTAATGTCTCATTTACCAGGCACTTAATTATTAAACATTGAAACAAAAGCAGGAATTGCTGGTGAAACAAAGCAGGTCGGGCAGTACCTATGGGGAGATGGTGTAGTTGTGATAAAGGTTTGGGGTGTAGGTTTGCTCGCTGAGCTGTAGGTTTGATATCCAGACGTTTCATTACCTGGCTAGGTAACATCATCAGTGGCGACCTCCAAGTGAAGCGAAGCTGTTGTCTCCTGCTTTCTATTTATATCTTTCTCCTGGCTAAGCAAAGACATGCCAGAGAATTCCTAGAGGCCTGGCACTCCAACCACAACGCCATAAACAAACACATAGATCTAGATGCCATCTATCAACCCCTCAGAAAACGAACAGGAAATGACATCACCACAAACCCCAGGAACCCCATCCAGGAGAAAGATATAAATAGAAAGCAGGAGACAACAGCTTCGCTTCACTTGGAGGTCGCCACTGATGATGTTACCTAGCCAGGTAATGAAACTTCTGGATATCAAACCTACAGCTCAGTGAGCAAACCTACACCCTAAAAACCTCAACCTGAGCTACAAACCTTCACAAACCTTGTGATAAAAGTCACTGGACTCAAAATGTTCACTCTGCCTTCTCCTCACAGACACTGCCAGACTTGCTCCGACAATTTCTGTTTTGTTTCAGATCTCCAGCAACCACTGTTCTTTATTTTGCATTAAACATTGGTTTTGAATGTAGCCCTCCAAGACACCTTCCTGTTTTTAAAACTTTTTTGTGGGATCTTGAACCTGAATCACTGGTTTTTCCCTCAGATGGATTTATGATTCATATAAACCCTACAGCGTGGAAGCAGGTCATTTTGCCCATCAAGTTCACAGTGACCCTGCAAAGTGCATTTCATCCAGACCCACCCCATCATAGTAACCCTGTATTTCACATGGTTAATCCACCTAACCTGCACATCTTTGGACTGTGGGAGGGAACCCGCGCAGATACGGGGAGAATATGCAGACTCTGTCACCCAAGGTGGGAATTGAGCCCAGGTCCCCGGCACTGTGAAGCAGTAGTGCTAACCACTGAACCACCATTCATGGGTCTATTCTGCAGGAAAGCAGGAGAGCTGTACCGAATGTTGTAGCTAATATTTAACCCTCACCTAACATCATTGAAGCAGTATACCAGGTCATCACTGAATCCTTGTTTGTGCATAGCAAACTCCAACATGCATGTTGCTGCGTCTCCTACATTACGACAGTGAACAGCATTCACAATTGCTTAGTTGTCTTTAAATGCAAGTTTTTCTCTTTACTTTCTCCCTAGCTATCTCCTCGACATGCTGGGAAAAGCGAGAGCTTATCAATTAAAATGGCCATGTGTTTAGCCCTTCAAAGGGCAATTAGGCTGTCATGACATCGTGTGTTGGATTTTCATTCTTGAAGCTGGTAGCCAGAGTCACAAACTTGTCAAAAGTGAGGACTGCTGATGCTGGAGTTCAGAATTAAGATTAGAGTGGTGCTGGAAAAGCACAGCAGGTCAGGCAGCATCCGAGGAGCAGGGAAATTGACGTTTCGGGCAGGATCCCTTCATCAGGAATGAGGCTGGGAGCATCTGGGCTGGAGAGATAAATGGGAGGCGATGGAGCTGGGGAGAAGATAGCGAGTGTGTTTCAGGACATGGTTGAAGAGCTTCAGGGCAGAGGAGATGAACCAGGGGTGGGGTTGGAATGTTGTAGTGAGAGAGAGAGACTCACTGAGATCTTTGTAGAGAGAGGTTGACAACCCTAACACCTTTCCTGAGGCACAGTGACCTTCAAATTAAATCACAACCAGTCATCTCACTTTAACATGAGAGTCACAAACTTACCTGGTCTGATGTGTCCACCTCAAGAAAAACTGTTCACAGAGCTGCCCAACGTTCATTCCAGTGATGTTGGTGGCTGGAGCTGGAGGGTGAATGTTGGGTGTTCTGGGCAGCTCCCCCCCCCCCCGCCCCCCCACAAGGGATGCGTTCTCAGCCCCCTACTGTACTCCCTGTACCCCCATGACTGTGTTGTCAAAATCCAAGCAATTACATCTACAAGTTCGTTGGTGACACCACTGTAGTGGGATGAATATCTAACAATGACGAGTCAACATATAGGAGGGAGTTGGTGTTGTGGTACAATGATAACAACTTCTCTCTCAACATCGGCAAAGCCATATTAACTGATCATAGACTTCAGAAAGAAGGGAGGAGGCCACACCCCCATCTATATTGACGGAGCGGAGGTTTTGAGAGTCGACAGCGTCAAGTTCCTTGGAGTGACGATAACCGACAGCTTGTCCTGGACTTCCCACATAGATGCGATGGTCAAGAAGGCACAACACCTCTTCTTCCTCAGGTGGCTCAGGAAATTCGGTATGTCCATAAGGAACCTTACCAACTTCTACAGATGCACCAGTGACAGCATACTGTCCTGATGCATAATGGCCTGACAACTGCTCTGCCCAGAAACTGCAGAAGGTGGTGTACACAGGTCACCAGGAAGCCAACTTTCCATCCACAGACTCTATTTACACAGCTCGCTACCACGGAAAGGCTGCCAACATCATCAAAGACCCATCACACCCTGGTAATATCCCCTACAACCTCTTCCATCAGACAGAAGATACAGAAGCCTGAACACACACACCGGCAGGTTCAGGAACAGCTTCTTCCCAGCCATTATTAGACTGATGAATGGGCTCTTGTTAACACTGACCTTGCCTTGCACACCCCCTGTGCAAGGTAATCCGAATGCCCCGTCTAAGTTTTTTGATCTGTTGGTCCTTGCTTACTATGATCTACTTGTACTGCTTGTATACAAAGCTTTTCACTGTACCTCGGTACACGTGACACTAGATCAATCAATCAATCAATCAAGAAGAATTTAGAAGCTACCATAAGAGACTGTCGACATGAGCCCTTGAAGGATCCAGCTCAGTGGAGTTTAATGTGGATAAATGTGAGATTTTGCATTTTGGTAATACAAACAAAGACTTATACAATTAATGTTTGGGGTTGTGGGTAGAAATGTAGAACAGAATGACCCAATGGTTCAGGCACATAAATCTTTGAAATTTGTGTCACTGGTAGGCAGGGTGGTTAATAAGATGTTTAGCACCCTTGCCTTCTTTGCTCAGACCTTTGACTGTAGGAATTGGGACGTCATGTTGAGGTTGTACAGATATCGCTGAGGCCTCTTCTGGAGTACCATGTCCAGTTCTGACCACGCTGTTATTATTATTAAACTGGAGACGGTTCAGAATAGATATACCAGGATGTTGCTAGAAATGGGGGATTTGTGATATGAAAGTCAACTGGATAAACTGGGACTTTTTTCATTGCAATGTAGGAGGTTGGGAGTGGAGGTGAATTTATTGAGGTTTATAAAATCATGAGGGGTATAGATAAGGTGAATACCAAGGGCCTCTTCCCTAGGATGGGTGAGTTCAAAACTAGGGGCATATTTTTAAGGTGAAAGGAGAAAGATTTATAAAGGACATGAGACGCAACATTTTTTACACAGAGAGTGGTTCATGTGGGGAATGAATTGCCAGAGGAAGTGGTGGATGCAGGTACAGTTATAATGCTTTAAAAATGCTTGGATAAGTTCATGAATAAGAAGTGTATGGAGGCTATGCCAAAGCACAGGCAGGTGGGACTAGTTTAGTTTGGGAAAATGGTCAGCATGGACTGGTTGGACCGAAGAGTCCGTATCCATGCTGTATGGCTCTATGACTATGACTCAATGCTGTGGAACTGAGCCACCTTACAATAAAAAAAAACCCTCTCCTCTCATACCTTTCCCCCGCCACATATTTCAATGCCCCAGCAATGCCACTTTTTGCCCTCCACCTACACCCCCATTGCGGCCCAGAGGTTCCAAGCTGATTTATGTCCCTGTGTGGGGTCTCCATGATCCCTTGTACCCTCAATGCCAAGCTATCCCCTTTCAGCCATGACATCATCATGACACATCCATGATCCACATACAGTATGGTGCTCCAGTTGAGGCCTGCACTCCAGCTATCATTGAAAGGCTGCTGCAATGATTTGTTATGCACAGATACAGGCTTGCAGACTGGACCAGATGAACTCCCACATATGCTTACTCCCTCTCTTGCTCACTTTGGGTCTGAGCACCAATGGTTAGGGCGATGGGCTTCATGTCTTTGCACATATCCAGTAGAGACTGGGAGCTGCTTCTCAAGATCAGTCCAAGAGCTGGTCCCTGTTCCTATGGTGGTCTTGGTCTTGAGGCATCTTTTCTCACATTAGGTTTCCACCGATACTGGATTTCCCCAATTCCAGTGCAGTTACTTAAAGACGACCAACTTATACGACTTCTGTCTTGAGAATGCTTCATATTTCATTATTTTTAGGGTCCTTTTTTCTTTGTCATTCACCACGCAAGTTCTTTGCAGTGTGGGAATGTCCTTAACTCTCTCGCATCTTCATAATACAGACTGCATTGTCAGTTCGATACATGCACCTCATTTAAAGGTAACACAACTTGCATTTGTGTGGCATAAAATTAAGACTGACTCCTAATGTTAATATATTGTTTTTGAAAAATAATAATTGAAGCCAGAGACATTGTGTCATCATAGAATCTCAGAAGTGTGGAAGCAGGCTATTTGGTCCATCGAATCCACACCAACCCTACCCCCTACCATATCCCTGTACCTCACATTCCCATAGCTAATCCACCTGGCCTGCACACCCTTGAACACTATGGGCAATTTAGCATGACCAATCCTGCCCCTTTGGACTGTGGGATGAAACCAGAACACCCAGAGGAAGCCCACACAGACACAGGGAGAACGTGCAGATTCCACACAGACAGTCACTCAAGGCTGGAATTGAACCCAAGTCCCTGGCGCGGTGAGGCAGCAGAGCTAACCACTGAGCCACCATGCTGTCATCTACTATGCCAGGTTGACTTGTAAGTGTGGTCCATGGCATGTTGTTTTTAATATTGCTTTAAGTGCTCCAATATTAACTAAAATTAGAAGGAATGTGACTCCATGTAAGTTTTCAGGCCAGCTAGGTTATTTTGTAGATATGAAGACTCATCACTGCATATGAATGAACTAGCCCTAGTGCTTCCTATTGCATTCAGTGGGTATTTAATAAGTAAACTACTTCAACTCCTACAGAAGTTTACAGACACTGAGCAGCCTGGATAGAGTGAATGTGGGGCAGATGTTCCCATTAGTTACTGAGATAAGGAGGAATTTCTTCAGCTAGAGGGTGATGGATCTGTGGAACTCATTGCCATAAAAAGTTGTGGAGCGTATATAAGACACAGATAGTGAAATAACTGCACAAAGGCAGGTATCTCATCACCAAGTCACCCTGTATTTGCATGGGCATAGCGCATGGGCTCTGACCAGCCAGCTCCAGGCCAGACTCTAGACTGACGAGACCTTCTGCATCTTCCGTTTATATCTGTCATCCATGGCTCCCTAATTGGCCCCGGTCAACAAACCCCCAATCAAGGATCTCATACTCAATGATATCAACCTGGCCCTGGCTCTAATCACTACAGGTAGATAGTTTCTTGATTAGTGAGGGAGTCAAAGTTCACAGGGAAAAGGCAGGAGAATGGAGTTGAGAAATATATCTGTCATGATCGAATGACAGGGCTGAATCAACGGGCCAAAAGGTCTAATTCTGCTCTTGTATCTTATGGTTTTATGGTCTAATTCCCATCGGTTCATCTTTTTCAATCTCGAGTATTTCAACGTGGTGCTTGTGTGGCTAACTCTGTGGTAGTGCAGGGTAAATCAGACAGCAGTCTATTTTTTGTTGATTTTCGAGTTTAACTGTGTATGTACAGATACTGGAATCTGCTACCAGGTTCAGTACTAAATAACTGAGGTTGCTGATTATTATTCCTGGAATTTGTAGGTGCTCACGAGATTAAGGTGGAGGAATCACTAGATTTATGTTCTGTCAGTTATTTCTGTAATTTGAGTGATTCATTCTTCCAAAACCACAAACTTCGTTCACCATGATGACATTTTGTAATCTGACGAGTGTTGTTTTCAACACCTTGATCAAACTATCTCAATTAAAGGAAGAAAGAATTTGCTTTTGTGTACTGTTGTTGATGGCCTCAGGACATCACAAAGCCCTTTTTAGTTAAACCACTACCTTTGAAACGTAATTGGTGCTATTAAATGTAGAATGAAGTGTGTTTTTCTCCAATCAATAACCAATGGGAACTCCACTACCTGCAGGTTCCCCTCCAAGCCATCCACCATCCTGATTTGGAAATAGATCGTCATTCCTTTACTGTCATTGGATCAAAATCCTGGAACTCACTCTTTAATGGCATTGTGGATGTACCAGCAATACATGGAGTGCACTAGTTTAAGAAGGTAGGTCATCACCTCCTTTCCAAGGCAACTAGAGATGGACAATTATTGCTGGGCCAGTCAGCAACACCTACAATCTATGAAGGAATTTTAAAAATGCCAGGATCACTGAACAAAGGATTATGTATTCAGTGCATAAAATGAAGGTGTCTTTCTATTGATAGTCAGAGCAATAGGATCCCACATGAATTCATCTAAGCTCTACATTTCTGACACATTCAATCATGGGTAGTGGCAGAAAATTAAACAACTAACAGGAGGAGAAAGCTCCACAAATGTCAACAACCTCATCGATGGTGGAGGAGGCATCAGAATATCAATGCAACAGTCAAGGCTGAATTTGCTAATACCTTCAGCAAATGCCAATCAAATGATTCATCCTCTGGAGGTGCCCAGCATCACTGAATTCCACAGTCTTCAACCAATTTGCTTTGTTCCACGTGACAACAAGAGATAGCTGATGGCACTGGATACTACAAAAGTTATGTACTCTGACAACATTCCAGCAATAGTACTGAAGATTTGTGTTTCAGAGCTAGCCATGCCCTTAGCCAAACAGTTCCAGTACAACCAAGCACTGACATCTACCTGGCAATGTGTGAAGTTACACAGGTATGTCCTGTCACAAAAAGTACGACAAATTGAAGCCAGCCAATGACTGCTCCATCAGTCTACTCTATCTGATCAGTAATGTGATAGAAGGTGTCATTGTCAGTGTTGTCAGGAGCATGTGCTCCTGATATGATAACCTGCTCAGTAATGCCCAGTTTGGAGTTCCAAAGTAGACAGGAAAGAGGTTGGAAGAACACAGCAAGCCAGGCAGCATCAGGAGGAACAGAAGTCAACATTTTGGGTATAACCCTTCTTCAGGATTGGGGGTGGGTGTGTGGGGAGCTGCAGATAAAGGTGGAAGTGGGGCAGGGTGAGGAGGTTAGGATAGGTGAAGACAGGTAGAGGGTATGGCCTGATTGGTCAATGGGAGGAATGAATCTGGTTGGGAGAAGTGGACGGGAGGGGGAGGGGCTTGGGAAGGGAGTCAGGGGATGGGGAGGGAGATTATTTGAAATTGGAGCACTCAATGTTGAGTCCTCCAGGCTTGAGGGTGTCCAGGCAGAAAATAAGGTGTTGTTTGGGGTTCCACCAGGGCCATTCAGCTTCGGACGTCATTACATGCTTGGTCAAAACTTTGGATAAAAGACCTGAATTCCACATATGAGCATGATAGTCCTGATATCAAGGTCACATTTGTCCGAGTGTGACATCAAGGAGTCTTAGCAAAATGGGAGTTAGTGGTAATCGGGCAAACTCTCCACTGGTTGGAATTATACCTGGCACATAGAAAGATGGTTGTAATTGCTGGACGTCAGTCATCTTAACTCCAGGAGTCTCTACAGGAGTTCTCAGGATAGTGTCCTAGGCTCAACCATCTTCATCGATGACCTTCATTCAACATAAGGCCAGAAGCAGAAATATTCATTGGTGATTTCTCAGTGCTTTAGCCCCATTCACAACTCCTCAGATATTGAAGCAGTATCTGTACAGGACAATATTCAGGTTTGGGTTGAAAAGGGCAAGTAACATTCACACCACACAAATGCCAGGCCAATGACCATCACCAACAAGAGAGAATCTAACCATCATTCTTGACATACAACAGCATTATCATCACTTAATCCCCCACTATTAATATCATGGAAGTTATTGTGGACCTGAAACTGAACTTAATCAGCTATGTAAATATTGTGATGACAAGAGCAGGTCAAAAGCTAGTATTTGTGAAGTGAGTAACTCACTTCCTGATTCTTTAAAGCTTGTCCACCATCTACAAGGCACAAGTCAGGAGAATGATGTAATACTCACCACACACCTGGATGAGGCAGCAATACTCAGGAGCATATAGAGCAAATTAACCCACTGATTAGTACCACATCCACCACTTTCAAGAATCACTCCCTCCACCATCAACGCTCAGTAGCAGCAGTGTGTACCATCTACAAGAGACACTGCAGAAATTCACCAAGGGTCCTGAGGTAGCACCTTCCTCGCTCAATACCTTTATCACTTAACAGCACAAAGGTAGCAAATGTATTGGAATATGTTTCCCTCCAAGCCATACACCATCCTGACTTGGAATTATATCACTATTCCTTCACTCTGATGAAGAGTCATCTAGATTCGAAACGTTAGCTTGTTCTCTCTCCATGGCTGCTGCCTGACCCGCTGTGATCTCCAGCATTTGTTGTTTCCTTCACTGTTGCTGAGCCATAATGCTGGAATTCCTTCCATTTAGGCATTGCAGGTATACCTACTCACCAATGACTACAGCACTTCCAGAAGGCAGTTCACCACCACCTTCGGGATGGGCAATAAAGGTTGGTTTAGCCAGCAACATCCAGAACCTGTGAACAAATACAAAACAAATCAAACTCAGAGCAATGACAAAAGCACTGATATGCTTTTCTAGCAGTGTTCCATTTGCGATTTTAACAAATGCAATCAAAGTTGATGAATATCCAAGTACTTTTTCTGGATTTGCTTTTTGTTTTTTATCTCTATTTTTATGTTGTGCTCTTACTGTTTGCTTTCACTGAGCCACTTAGCAGTGAGACTTTCATTCACACATTATAGCTGGGGAGTGACACACTGCTGCCCACAATTATTATACTAATTTCGAATTGCTTCTTACAATCTAGTCAATCCTTATTTTTAACGCAGCAGTTTATTCTTACGTATGACTCTGCCTCTTGTTTAAAATCTCCTCACCCAATCTCATAGAACATTATTGCTTTATCTTGAAAATATTCATTTACCTTTCAGAGGGATGTATTTGTTTTTGTTTTAAATCAACGTGGTCAGAGAAGTTATGATATGTTGTTGGAGCAGCTGGGACTTGAACCTGCGTATCCAATCTCAGTGGTAGGGTCACTACACTGCACCACATAGCCCCTTAGAATGTAGAACATATAACATAGAACATAGAACAGTACAGCACAGAACAGGCCCTTCAGCCCACGATGTTGTGCTGACCATTGATCCTCATGTGAGGGAAACATAATGTACGAACCCTCAAATTTCTGTGACCATATGCATGTCCAGCATATGGTCACAGAAATATCCCCAATGACCTCGCTTCCACAACTGCGTAAAGAACCCGCCTCTGACATCTCCTCTATATTTTCCGCCAAACAGCTTAAAACTATGACCCCTCGTGTTAACAATTTCTGCCCTGGGAAAACGTTTCTGGCTATCAACTCTATCTATGCCTCTCATTACCTTGTACACCTCAATTAGGTTCCCTGTCTTCCTTCTTTTTTCCAATGAAAAAAGTCTGAGCTCAGTCAACCTCTCTTCGTAAGATAAGCCCTCCATTCCAGGCAGCATCCTGGTAAGCCTCCTGTGAACCCTTTCCAAAGCATCCACATCTTTCCTTTAATAGAATGACAGAACTGGACACAGTATTCCAAGTGCAGTCTAACCAAAGTTTTATAGAGCTGTAACAAGATCTCACGGCTCTTAAACTCAATCCCCCTGTTAATGAAAACCAAAACACCATATGCTTTCTTAACAACCCTGTCCACCTGGGTGGCAATTTTAAGGGATCTATGTACCTGCACACCAAGATCCCTCTGTTCCTCCACACTGCCAAGAATCCTGTCTTTAATCCTGTACTCAACTTTCAAGTTTGACCTTCCAAAACGCATCACTTCGCATTTATCCAGGTTGAAATCCATCTGCCACCTCTCAGCCCATCTCTGCATCCTGTCAATGTCACGCTGCAGCCTACAACAGTCCTCTATACTGTCAACGACACCTCCAACCTTTGTGTCATCTGCAAACTTGCTAACCCATCCTTCAATCTCCTCATCCAAGTCATTAATAAAAATTACAAAGAGTAGATGCCCAAGAACAGATCCCTGTGGAACACCACTCATGCTCTTCCAGATGGTCATAAATCCTATCCCTCAGAATCCTTTCTAACACCTTGCAGACGACAGACATGAGACTTACTGGTCTGTAATTGCCGGGGATTTCCTTATTTCCTTTCTTGAAGAGAGGAATTACATTTGCCTCTCTCCAGTCCTCAGGTATGACTCCAGTGGAGAGCGAGGATGCAAAGATCTTCGCAAGTGGCAAAGAAATCACATTTCTCGCTTCCCAAAGCAGCCGAGGACAAATCTGGTCTGGTCCTGGCGACTTGTCAATCTTAATGTTTGTCAAAATTTTCAGCACATCAGCTTCCTCAATCTCTATCCGTTCCAGTCTGCTTACCTGCTCCTCAATGGTTTCATTCACTACAAGGTCCTTTTCTTTAGTAAAGACAGAAGCAGAAGCAAAAAACTCATTTAGGGCTTCCCCTACCTCCTCAGACTCTATACACAAGTTCCCTATGATATCCCTGATTGGCCCTACTCTTTCTTTGATCATTCTCTTATTCCTCACATATGTGTAAAATGCCTTTGGATTCTCCCTAATTCTTCCTGCCAAGCCTTTTCATGCCCCCTCCTGGCTCTCCTCAGACCATTTTTGAGCTCCTTCCTCACCTGCCTGTAATCCTCTAGAGCTGAGCAAGAGCTTGCTTCCTCCACCTTACGTAAGCTGCCTTCTTTCTTTTGACGAGAAACTCCTCCACTGTCATCATCCAAGGTTTCTTTATCTTACCCCTTCTTGCCTGTCTCAGAGGAACGCATTTGTGCATCACTCGCAACAACTGTTCCTTAAACAGTCTCCACATGTCTATAGTGCCCTTTCCATGGAACAATCGCTCCCAGTCCATGCTTCCCAACGCACGTCTGATAGTATCATAATGTTCTTTTCCCCAATTAAATATCCTCCCATTGTGGCTGCTTCTCTCCTTCTCCATAGCTATGTAGAATGTGAGGCAGTTGTGGTCACTATCACCAAAATGCTCTCCCACCGCAAGATCTGACACCTACCCCGGCTCATTGCTGAGCACCAAACCCAAAATGGCCTCTCCCCTCGTCGGCCTGTCAACGTACTGAGTTAGGAAAACCTCCTGAACACACCTTACAAAACAGCTCCTTCCAAACCATCTGCTCGAAGGAGGTTCCAATCAATATTGGGAAAGTTAAAGTCACCCATTCCAACAACACTACTACATTCACACTTTTCCAAAATCTGCCTACCTATCCTTTCATCAATCTCCCTGCTGCTTTTGGGGGGCCTGTAGTAAACCCCTAATGAGGTGACTGCTCCCTTACTGTTCCTAATTTCCAATCATACTGACTCGGTAGGCAGACCCTCCTTGACAATAGTAACTCTCTGATTAGCAGTGCTACACCCCCTCCTCTTTTCCCCCCTCCCTATTCGTTTTAAATGTTCTAAACCCTGGAACATCCAGCAACCATTCCTGCCCCTGAGAAACCCACGTCTCTGTTATGGGCACAACATCATAGCACCAGGTACTGATCCATGCTCTAAGCTCATCGCTTTTATTCCTGATACTCCTTGCATTAAAGCAAACACACTTTAACCGATCCCTTGGTACTGTCCCAGGAAATTCCTTCCCACTGGCTGCGCTATCTCTTGCTATTGCCTCATCTCCATCAACTCTCACCACCGGTATATAGCTCAGGTTCCCACCCCCCCTGCCATACTGAACCCTCCTGAACAACTTGAGCAAACCTTCCACCCAGGACATTGGTCCCTTTCCATGTCAGGTGCAACCCATCCTTCATGTACAGGTCCCACCTTCCCCAGACGGCATCCCAATTATCTACATATCTGAAGGCCTCCCTCCTACACCAGCTGCGCAGCCACATGTTAAGCTGCGTCCGCTCCCTGTTCCTCACCTCGCTATCTTGTGGCACCGGTAGTAAACCCAAGAACATTACTCTGTTCGTGTTGCCCTGCAGCTTCCACCCTAACTCCCTGAAATCACTGACCACTATGGCTTTCCTCTGGTAGGTCATTCCCCCCCCCAAAACGATATACTTATTGCTGAGGGGAATGTCCACAGGGGATCCCTGCACTGTCTGTCTGTCCCCTTTCCTCCCCCTGACGGTAACCCATCTATCCTTATCCTGAGCCTCAGGAATGACCAACTGCCGGTAACAGCTCTCAACTACCCCCTCAGCCTCCCAAATGATCCGCAGTTCATCCAGCTCCAACTCCAATTCCCTAACACGGTTTTCAAGGAACATGTACTTGTTTTATAAGCTACTAATCATCTTCCAATACTTCAAAAATGCTTCAAACAGCTATAAATCATCTTGGAACATCCTGAACTGAAGGATGGCTCTTATTTTTGTTAAAGTTAAAAATCACCAGGTTGTAGTCCCACAGGTTTATTTGGAAGTATTAGTTTTCGGAGCTCTGTTCCTTCATCAGGTAGCTGTGGGGCAGGATCATAATACACAGAATTTATAACAAAAGATCCCAGTGTCTTGCATGCAACTGATACGATCTGTTAAGTCTTTCATCACTTAGAACGGGTTGTAGGTTTCGATTCATTAATGTGTGAATCTCAGAACTTCTTTCAAATCACATTCTTGAGATAACTTAAGGTTTTATAAAAAAAAAGTGACATCTCAGCTTAGACAATGCATTAAAGGCGTGAGGTTAGAGCCTGTCTGTATCCCAATCTTGAGTCAGACTGGTTCTATTTCCAAAGTAGGAATTTATAAACTGTCACATAGATTGACTGCCTCCAGATTGTGTGCCTTTTGAACAAAATAGAATGTATCTGCAATCACAATTCTGCAAATGTAAATTCACCCCATAGACTGATATGTTCATGTGCATGCATGTGAGGGAGAGAGAGAGATTTTTGTTAAATTTTTGTTAATAATTATTTCTACTTGTAGTTAATTCAAGCAATCATAATCCAGTTCCCAAAAGATGTTCTTATTTTGGTATAACCTGTCCCTGAATACAATTTGCACTTCTATGCTGCCAGTAAGTCTTAAGAATGTGTCAGCCCCAATATGTCAAAATGACATTTTAAATTATAGATTGATCGCCGCTCAACTCTTGAGAAATCACTAAGTACTGAAAGTCACCTAGAAATCTATTACATCCTGATTGTTGGGATGTGGAATAATGACAAAAGCTCAACATGATCTTTCTGCTTTTCAAAGATTTTCCACCTTGAATTTCCAAAATTGAAAATGCAAAGTATTGTGAAACATTTCAGGATAGACTCAAGAACCACAAATTTCAAAGTGAACAAAGATTTATACTGCATTAAGAAAAGCAGGCAGATTCTTTAGTATTTGAAACTTTATTGCTGGAACAGCCCAGCAGGTCAGGCAGCATCCAGGGAACAGGAGATTCGACGTTTCGGGCACAGGCCCTTCTTCAGGAAATTCTTTAGTATGTTGACTCTGATTTGGTCGAGAGGTTGAAGTGAAGAAACTAACAAGAAGCTACTGACCTCCATGTGACAAGTATTGTGATCCAGAATTTACCTTTGGACAAGCCTCAATCTTGTCTTTGCCTTAAAGGTAGAGAGCTCTCATCCCTCATGTGGGTGTGAAGATACCATGGCTTTAAGAGGTGTATTTTGTCCTTTTTTTATGAACAAAGATTGAGGCAGAGATGCAAAGCAGTCTGCTCCAAAGCAAATAAAGTAAACAGCTTGTGAGGCCTTAGTTTTTCTTTTAAAGTTGGAACAATAGAAGCAGCCTGAATGGGTGGCATCAAGCTCTCAGGGAACTAGGAATTTGTTTTTAGTTTTAGCCTTCAGTAGTAGTTGCTGGGGTCTTGAAGCTGGATGTGGAAGCATTTATTCCTATTTAGGTTACAGCTAAAAGCTGGGGCTTTCTTCCTGCTGGTAGAATTATATGTGAGACAATCTATTTTATTGAATTTGCTTTTGCCAAGGGTGTGTTTATGGGATGTTACTATATTGGAACAGTTACTTAGTTTAGTTAATATATCTATTATTTTGTTAAGCATTTCGATAGAGTTACAGTTAATCCATTTATTTTATTTTATTTTTTATTTGTCTATGTTTTAATTCTACTGCATGAATAACGTGTATTTGGTTTCAAGTCTGTTAGTTTGACCAATTGAATTGCATCTGAAACACAACACCTTACACTTACCTTCTAAATAAGAAAAAACTAGGGTCTACATTATCTTCTTAATATATTCTGAGGGGGTTTGGTCTGGTCCATAACAGTGGGTGAGTATAAAGACTGCAGTCATGATGAGTGAACTGACCAAAGCATAATGGGTGCAGAGAGCCATTCAAGAGGAGCATGAAAAGAGAACTGTAACCATGTTAGAGGGATAGCATGGATATGGGATTAGACCCCCATTCTTTGCAGCAGTCCTGAAGACTGTGTTGTCCGCCTGATGCCAAAGGACAGGATATCTCCTTTGGAGTTTTTTTTTACATAGAATCATCACAGTATGGAAACAAGCCATTCAGCCCAACATGTCCACACCAACCCTCCAAAAAGCATCCCCACCCAGACCCATCTCCCAACATTTCCCATGGCGAATGCACCACACCCCTGAACACTGTGGGCAATGTAGCATGGCCAATCTACCTATATTGTATATCTTTAGACTGCACGAGGAAACCAGAGGAAACCCACACAGACAGAATGTGCAAACTCGACATAGATAGTCGTGTGAGACTGGAATCGAGCCACCGTACCACCCTGGGCAGTAGGGAGATTTTGAGTGGGAGGGGAAGACCCAGTTGTGGCCCATGCGGCACAGCAAGGCAGAGTTAGGACTAGGAAAGAGGATCCGCTGAGAGATTATAAGTAGCTCAGAGCTACATGAAAAAGCAGAACCATAAAGGTAGTAATCTTAGGTTTACTACCTGAGCCGCAGCAAATTGACATTGGCTAAATAGGTTTGGCAAAGTAAATGCATGATTCAAGGATTAATGACAGAGAAATGGGTTCCAATTCATGGGGCACTGGGATGAGTACTAGGGAAAGAGAGAGCTTTTCCACTGGGATAAGCTTCATTTGAACCAAGCTGCAGCCAGTGTCCTGGCAGAGTGTACAAATAGGGTTGGAGTAGGGTTCAACTCAAGTAAAGTTTTAAAAATATCAAAACAAGAGAACAGAAGTTCATTGTTGTGAAAAGGTGAAACGTAATCAGAGTGTGACAGGAAGGAGCAGAAAGTACAGGCAAAAGAATGCAGCAGAAATGAGATATAGAATCATTAAGTAAGGCAAAAAGTCCAAACTTAAGGCTCTTTATCTGAATCTATGCAGCATTTATAACAAGATAGTCAAGTTGACTGCACAAATACAAATAAATTATATGACTCATCGCTGAAATACCTGCACAGGGGCCAGTATCCTGTCACTAAGTTACTCTTTATTTACTTGTGCACAGTACACTGTCTGTGGCCAGCCAGCTTGGAGTCACTGAGGAGATTCTAAATCCCTGGGTTATTTTTTTTTTGTTTTTTTTTCTTCACCTCTACACTACTGCCATACAGCAATAGTGCTTATTTTCCTCAGCACCCATGTTGCGTGTGTGCAGTTGCAAGACACACTGAGTTGTTGATATTATTAACATTCCACCAACAGGAAACGCACCCTGTGGCAAACAGAGCCCCATCAGGGCAATGCCTATGTGAAAATAAAAGTGAAGAAGAGGGGAGGGATCAAATCAAAATAGAGCTGGAGGGAGAAATAAAGCACTCCACTCCCCACCTCTCCCAAAACGCATTGAGAGTGTGCCTGATGTGGACCAAAGGAAGGTAGTTTCCTTCCTTAAAAGGCATTAGTGATCCAGATGGGATTTTCCTCTAACAATTTTCAATGGTTTCCTGATCATCATTAGACTCTTATTTCTCAATTATTATTGGATTCAAAATTCATCATCTGCCATGGCAGGATTTGAACCTGGTCCCCAGAACATTATGATGGCATTGAAATTATTCGACGACAATAATATCACCAGGCCAACACCTTCCTTGGAGTTGCAATAGATCGTGATGTAGAATCGGTTTGGGTGAGAATGAGAAATAGCAAGGGAAAGAAGGCACAGCTGGAAGTTATCTAAAGGCTCCCAAAGAGTTTCCCTGGCTGCAGGGCAAAGTATAAATCAGGAAATAATGGAGACGCGTAAGAAGGGTATTACAATTGTCATGGATGTTTTTAATCGGCATACTTACTGGACAGACTGGATGTACATGTATTGGGAAAGGCATGGACTGATTAGGAATAGTCAACATGGCTTTGTGCTTGGGAAATCATATCTCACAAACTTGATTTGAGTTTTTTGAAGAAGTAACAAAGAGGATTGATGGGAGCAGAGTGTGGACGTAGACTTCAGTAAGGTATTTGACAAGGCTCCCCGTGGGAGACTGGTTGCCAAAGTTAGATCTCATGGAACACAGGGAGAACTAGCCATTTGGATACAGAACTGGTTCAAAGGTAGAAGACAGAGGGTGGTGGTGGAGGGTTGTTTTTCAGACTGGAGGCCTGAGACCAGTGGAAAGCCACATGGATTAGTGCTGGGCCCTCTACTTTTCATCATTTATAGAAATGATTTGGTTGTGAGCATAAGAGATATAGTTTGTAAGTTTGCAGATGACACCAAAATTGGAGGTTGAAGGTAGAGTTACAGGTAGATAGGATAGTGAAGAAGGTGTTTGGCATGCTTTCCTTTATTCGATAGAGTATTGAGTACAGGAGTTGGGAGGTCATGTTGTGGCTGTACAGGACATTGATTAGGCCATGTTTGGAATATTGCGTGCAATTCTGGTCTCCTTCCTATCGGAAAGATGTTGTGAAACTTGAAAGGATTCAGTAAAGATTTACAGGGATGTTGCCAGGGTTGGAGGATTTAAGTTATAGGAGAGGTTGAATAGGCTGGGGCTATTTTCCCTCGAGCGTTGGAGACTGAGAGGACACCTTATACAGGTTTATAAAATTATGAGGGGCATGAATAGGGTAAATAGATAAAGTATTTTCCCTAGGGTGGGGGAGTCCAGAATTAGAGGGCATAGGTTTAGGGTGAGAGGGGAAAGATATAAAAGAAACCTAAGGGTCAACGTTTTCATGCAGAGGGTGGTATGTGTATAAAATGACCTGCCAGAGGAAGTGGTGGATGCTAGTACAATTGCAACATTTAAAAGGCACGTGGATGGGCATATGAATAGGAAGTATTTGGAGGATATGGGCCAGGTGCTGGGAGGTGGGACTAGGTTAGGTTGGGATATCTATTGGCATGGACGAGTTGGACTGAAGGGTCTGTTTCCATGCTGTACATCTCTATGGCTGCACGGTCAGCTAAGTGGTTAGCACAGCTGCCTCACAGCACCAGGGACCCAGGTTTGATTCCAATCTTGGGCGACTGCTTGTGTGGTGTTTGCACATTTTCCTTGTGTCTGTGTGGGTTTCCTCCGGGTGCTCTGGTTTCCTCACACGGTCCAAAGATGTGCAGGTTAGGTGAATTGGCCAAGCTGAATTGCCCACAGTGTTCAGGGGTGTGTAGGTTAGGTGCATTGTTCAGAGGTAATGAGTCTGGGTGGGATACTGTTTAGAGGTTTGGTGTGGATTTGTTGGGCCGAAGTGTAGGAATTCTAACTCTACGATGCAGTCAGGTGGACAATTGCAACACAGTAGCCAAATTGCCAAATCATCTATGTGGCAGGCTACTTTACATTTAATTAGGTGTAATAAAGTTGAATTTAGACAGAGGTCTTGTAGTTTAAGGTCCTCTAGTGGTTAACGACCACAGCATAGTGGAATTTCACATTCAGTTTGAGGGAGATCAATACTGGTCTGAAACCCCTGTTCTTAACTTAAGATCAATTCCTGAGTATTCAATCAAAAACTGAGGCATACAAATTGTCAAAAACTATTGGTCGACTGAGGATTGGGAAATGTTTTGGGAACCAGCAGTTGGTGGCCATAAAGCTAATGAAGAGGGACAAAATTGATTATGAAAGCAAATTGACAAGAAATATAAAAACCAATAGCAGAGTATCGATACGTTTATAAAAAAGATAATAGCTAAAGTGAATGTAGGGGATGTGTAGATACTTGGAGGATGTGACTGGGGAATTGATAACAGGGAATATGGAAATAGCCTGGCATCTGTCATTGGATGTTGCTAGAGTTCATTATCAAGAAAGAAATAGCAGGATAGTCAGAAAAGCTTAACACAAGCAAAAAGAGTCAACATGATTTTACAAAAGGAAATCATTTGTAACAAAGTTTGAGAGCTCTTTGTGCAGATAATAAACAGAATCTATCGAGGAGAACCAGTAGATTACTGCTTTTGAATTCCTAGAAGGAATTTGATAAGGTGCCGCATAAAACATTACTGCTTGAGGTAGGAGAAGGGGATGGCCTATTGCTGGACAGTTAATCACAGAGATCCAGCTAATGTGCTGGCGACACAGGTTCGGATCCCAGCATAGCAGATGGTGGAATTTCAATTCAAAAGAAAAACAAATCTGGAATTAAAAGTCCAATTGTCAGGAAAAACCCATCTGATTCATTAATGTGAAGGAAACTGCCAACCTTACCTGGTCTGGCCTACATGTGACTCCAGATCCACAGCAATGTGGTTGACTCTGGGTAATTAGGGATGGGCAATCAATGCTGGTCTAGCCAAAACAGACCTTTTGGTCCAACCAGTCCCTGCCGAATGTAATTCCAAACTAAACTAGTCCCACCTGCCTGTTCCTGACCCATATCCCACCAAAGCTTTCCTATTCATATACCGATCCAAATGTCTCTTAAATATTCTAATTAGGCCCAAATCTACCATTTCCCAAGAAAGTTCATTCCACATCATGAACAACTCTCTGTTATAAAAATTTGCCTTCATGTCTTTTTTAAATCTCACCTTAAAAATATGCCCCTATTCTGTGAATGTAAAAAAAAAGCTCATGGTATTGGGTTAATACATTAGCATCAATTGAGGATTGTTTAATACACAGAAGGCAGAGTCAGGATTAATGGATCTTTTTTAGGTTGGAAGGATGTAATTAATGGAATAACAATAATCAGTCCTTGATTATTTTCTATCTATATTAATATCTTGGAGGAGGAAACACAATGTAATTTATCCAGATGATACAAAAATGGGTGGGAGAACATATTGTAATGAGGGCATAAGAAATCTGCAAGGGGACATGCATAGATTGAGTAAGTGGACAAAAATCTTGACAGATGGAATTTTTATTTAGCAGAGTATGAGGTCATGCACTTTGGTTGTAAGAATCAAAAGGAATCAATTGAATGAATACAAAATGATGCAGTTTGGGGGAATGTGGGTGTTTTTGTGCAAGCAACACAAGACGTTAGCCTGCAGAGATGGCAAGCAATTAATAAGGCAAATGGAGCTTGTCCTTTGTTATGAGGAGATTGAAGTTTAAAAGTGGGGAAATTCTGTTACAATTGCGAGTGTTGGTGAGGCTGTACTTGAACAGTTTTGGTTCCTGAAATTAAAATAGGAGGAACCAGCTTTGGAGGAAGTTCAAAAGTGATTCACTAATGAAGGGAATGACTTAACAAAAAAGGTTAGACAGTTTAGGCTTTTATTCATTCAGGCCAAAAGTGGTGTTGGGGGGAGAAGGGTGTGGTGGGAAGGAATGATGTTATTGTAACATGTAGGGTAATGGGTGGGTTGCGCTTCGGCGGGTCGGTGTGGACTTGTTGGGCCGAAGGGCCTGTTTCCACACTGTAAGTAATCTAATCTAATCTAAACATATTAAAAGTTTCAGGAGGCTTAACAGCATAGATATTAAGAAGATGTTTCTGCTGATGGGAGAGTCTCAAACTATGGAGCATAGTTACAGACTAAGTGGACATTAATTTAAAACAGAGGTATGAAGGAATTTCTTCTCTCCGAGGGCAATGTTTGTCAGGAATTCTCTGACCCAGAGAGGTATGGAGGCTAGATCACTGCAATTAGTTAAAGAAGAGTACATAGAGTACAGGGCGATCCCTGTATCCATGGAATCATTTTCTGCAGTTTCAGTTACTAGTGGTTTCCCCCGGTCTGAACATATAAAAGGGAACATTTCGGAACCAGCGACCAGGAGGCTGCTGGGAAGGTACATTTCCATTTAAATGAATGGGTTCGCTCCTATGTGTGGTTTCGGCCTTCCATGGTAGGTCTGGAATGCATCCCCTGTGGATATGGAGGGAGCTACGGTATTGATATATTGGAGAATTGATGTTTATGAAGAAATAGTATGAAAGAGGAGTTGAAGTCTGGGACAGATGAGACATGATTGTTATTGTGTGGCTAGGCAGGCTTGAGGGAATCCTTCTTATGTTGTTATGTCTTTTGTTTAATCCAAGAAGGATACAATGCTTGGATATGTTCTTTCTACCTGCAGAAAGCAGACCCTGCTCATAAATATATCCAACTTTTAGTAAGTATAACAAGAACCTAAATGATAATCTTAGATATGATTCTGAGATTGGGTCTCGCTTGCAGAATAATCCTGATTATGCTAAGGTTTACATCAGCAATCAAATGGGTTCAGCATAAACCCTTCCCATTGTATTTCACCTAACTCCATTAACACATTTAGATTAGATTCAGTGTCTATTTATTTTTGTTGTTCGGTGTCATAAACCTGAGAAACATTGCCACTGCTGAGAATGAAGAATTAGGATGATTCCCATCTCTGTAAATCAGAACGGTGTGACGATGCGGTCACTTTAAGAGTGTTGCTTTGTCCTAGTTCTTTTTCGAAGAGAGGTCATGAACTAGCTTTTGTAGATGACTTAAGTAAATAGCATGGGAGGCCTTGGTTTTTATTTTAACAGCCAGAATGGGTGTGGCCAACTCTCACAAATCCAAATTTCTGAGCTTTGGTTGTTTTTCGTGAGTAAGATTAGAAACTACTCAAAAAAGTTGGAAGCTTCAGTGAATGTCTCCAGGCTGCTATTCTCTCTTTTGGTGTTGTTTCCTCCTGGACTGGAGAACTGCATGTGAGTATCTATGTCTGATTTTTCCTTTTGCCAAGACGTATATTTATACAATGTTACTATGTTAGAACAGTTAATTAGTAATTGGTATTGTATCTATTATTCTAAGTTTCCAATAGCATTTAGTTATTCTAAATTCCACTTTCTTCAGTTGTATTTAACTACAGTGTTTAAATAAATTGTGTTTTTCTTAACATTGAGTACCAGTCATATTGTATCTGAGACATTTTACATCTATCTTTAAAATAAGAAAAATTTAGGGTCTAGTCTACCTTCTTAAAATATTTTCAACAGGATCTGTGGGAAGTAGTGTCCCAGGTGCTGTCATTTTTGTTCTGTGGCGGAGTGGGTTTGGAGGGGGAAGTGTGGCGGTGGGGGATGGGGGGTCCACGATAGGGAGTGTGAAATGGGAGTCATAATTGCTCTTCGCAGACAGACTTCAGAGGCAGTTAGAGGGTCATCCAGGTCCAGAAGCAGGCTGTGGAAAAGATGACTCAACAACATTATTTATTAAAAGCACTAAAAAAAACCTCACTGCTCTTCATACCTGTTTCTCTGCCCACATTCTCGCCATCCTTACTAACCCATCCTATTCATTTTCCAGACCAACCTGTGTTCCTCTGCCTGTTTATAATCTTTATGCCAACCAGTGCGCTTCTACCAAACCCCTTGGTTCTTGAGAGCTTCTTTACCAACTTAGTGCCAACTCATGTTCCTTACCATTTGTAATTATATCTTCCATGCCAACTCATCCAATATTCAGCATGGGCAGTTTGATCCAAGTGGAAACTAAGTAATTATCTTAAGTGCCTATTTATTGATTCAGTACTTTAAAAGCACATTCTTTGATTGAAACCCATTAACTATATTTACAAATCTATGGCGTGAATTTGTATTTGCAGAATTATATTTGCAGATACATTCTATTTTGTTCAAAAAGCACCCAGTCTGCAGGCAGTCAATCCATGTAATATTTTATAAATTCCACTTAGGAAATAGAACCAGTCGGACTCAAGATTGGGATACATACAGACTCCAACCTTATGCCTTTAATACATCGCCTGAGCTGAGATGTCAACTTTCTTTTCATAAAACCTTAAGTTATCTCAAGAATATGGCTTAAAAGAAGTTCTGGGATTTACATATTAATGAACCCAAGCCTGCAACCCATTCTAAAAGCTGACAGTCTTAACAGAATTCTAGTTTGTTCAATATATCATTGCAGTTGCATGATACTGTAATCTTTTGCTATAAATTCAGTATCTTATGAAGGAGCAGCGCTCCGAAAGCTAGTGCTTCTAAATAAACCTGTTGGACTACAACCTGGTGATGTGTGATTTTTAACTTCGTCCAACACTAGCTCCTCCACATCATCACATTTACATCCATTAATATAAGAAGAGGCTGGGATTTTTTTTCACTGGATTGTAGAAGATTGAGAGGTGACCTTATAGAGGTTTATAAAACCATGAGGGAGATAGATAAAGGTGAGTGACAGATGCCTTTTCCCCAAGGTGGGGAATTTTAAGACTAGCGGGATATTTTTAAGGTGAGAGCAGAAAAGTTTTAAAAAAGATACGAGGTGTGATTCTTTTACAGCACAAGTGGGTCGTGTGTGGAATGAATATGACATTTAAAAGACATTTAGATAAGGACATGAATAAGAAACATTGGGAGGGATATGGTCCAAGTGTAGACAGTGTGATTAGTTCAGTTTGGGATTATGGTTGGCATGGACTGATTGGTCTGAAGGGTCTGTTTCCAGCCTCTATGATTCTAGTTCTACTCTCTTGTACTTAACACTTACAACAATCACTTATGTCCACAAGCCTTTCTAGTCATATGTCCACTTCAAATATCTTATAAACATTTGGAGATGTTAATCAAACTGGAAGCAGAAAGACACCTCATTATGATAATTATAGATTATGAAATCTGTTAAGGAGCACTAATCCTGTAATAATCTAGTTAGACAACATAGACAGCAGTGGTTCAAGGAGGAAGCTCACTGTCACCACCACCACCACAAGTAATAAAAATTATAGTAATTGCTTGATCTGAATTTTAAATAATTCCTGAGCTAGAGTGAATGTACCTCCACACTGTTCATACATTTCCTACAGTACCTCAATGACTATGTTTCAAAGGTAATCATTGGCTGTTGGGTGCTTGAAATGTACTAAAGGCATTAAAAACATGATTGCTTTTTAGATCTTTTCTGTCACTCCCCTATTGGAATGTAAACCTCAGGTGTCCTGATGCAAAACAAAAGCAGACAAGAGAAGCAATTTCCTTTAAATAACATCACAGACAATATTGAACAGAGAGTCATAGAGTCATAGAGATGTACAGCGTTGGAACAGATCCTTCGGTCCAACCCGTCCATGCTGAACAGATATCCCAACCCAATCTAGTCCCAGCTGCCAGCACCCGGCTCATATCCCGCTGAACCCTTCCTATTCACATACCCATTCAGATGCCTTTTAAATGTTGCAATTGTATGAACCACCACCACTTCCTCTGGCAGCCCATTCCACACATGCACCACTCTCTATGTGAAAATGTTGTCCCTTAGGTCCTTTTATATCTTTCCCCTCTCACCCTAAACCTATGCCCTCTAGTTCTGGACTCCCCACCCCGGGGAAAAGATCTTGTCTATTTACCCTATCCACGCCCTCATGATTTTATAAACCTCTATAAGGTCACCCCTCAGCCTCCGACACTCCAGAGAAAACAGCCCCAGCCTGTTCAGCCTCTCCCCATAGCTCAAATCCTCCAACCTTGGCAACCTCCATGTAAATCTTTTCTGAACCCTTTCAAGTTTCACAACATCCTTCCGATAGGAAGGAGACCAGAACTGCACACAATATTCCAAAAGTGGCCTAACCAATGACCTGTACAGCCGCAACATGACCTCCCAACTCCTGTACTCAGTGCTCTGACCAATGAAGGAAAACATACCAAACGCCTTCTTCACTATACTATCTACCTGCGACTCTACTTTCAAGGAGCAATGAACCTGCACTCCAAGGTCTCTTTGTTCAGCAACACTCACTAGGATCATGGGAAAGGAACCTCAAGACTTGTTACCCAAAGTAAGTGATTCAAAAATGATTCATTGGTTGCAAAACACATTGGGATGTCCCAATGTTGTTAAAAGGCAATTTGTCAATCTATATTACCCCTCTTTTTATTGAACTGCAGCACAAAGAATGTCATCTTTGGACTTTTTCACTGGAGCAGAGGAGCTTGAGGGGTGACCATATTGAGGTTTATAAAATCATGAGTGGCATAGATAAGGTGAACAACCCTTCTCTTTAGGATGACGGAGTTCAAAACTAGGGGGCATATTTTAAAATGAGAGGAGAAAGATTTAAAAAGGGCCTGAGGGACAACGTTTTTATACAGAGAGTGGTCTGTATAACCACCAGAGAAATTAGTGGATGCAGGTACAGTTACAATGTTTAAAAGACATTTGGATAAGCACATGAATAGGAAAGGTTTGGAGGGATATGACTTTATGACTCATCCATGTGTCTATTTATACAAAAATATGCAACATGCATGCATTTCCTTTCTTTGTTTCCAATCCCATGATTATGTCCTCTCTGATCTATGCAGCGGTGAAATATATTGCAATGTCCTGTCTGCATTGCTCATGTCATGCATAGAGCCCTTTGGAACTAGCGATAGCTTCTTCTGGGAACCCCCACATCAGCCTCCTGTGAAGATGATACAAATGAATGAATGAAGAATGGCATAGCATAAGTAAACATTTTCCTTATCAACTTGTTCAGAGATGTTATTACACACCTCTGGAGCAGGTGGGACTTCAACCTCAACCTCATGGATCAAAGTTGAGGTCACTACCAGCAAACCTCAAGCACCCTCAAGCATAGAGTAATTGCAGTGTTTATTATTAACTTCAGGTGTTCACAAATTGGAAAAGACTTCAGAGCCTAAAATAACGCATGTTTCTCTATTATTACACTAACTCAATAAATGATATGTAACTGTCAACCTGTCAAACAATTCCAGGAATTTCCTATACTTGATCGTTGAAGGAACCGGGGACTGGTAGAACCTGGGACTGGTTTCACTGACAAAGAGTCAATGAGACCATAGTACAGGCAGTTATCAGATAGCATCTGTGTACAAAAGGAGGTGAATGCAGATAATAATCAGCAGATTGCAGGCCAATTTAGAACAGATATCACGCATATGACTTTACCTCAGTGACGTGGACATAATAATCTGGTTCATTCTTCCATCTAATAACTCTTGCCCATAGTGTTCAGGGATATGTAGCTTAGGTGCATTAGTTAGTGGTAAATGTAGAGTGGTAGGGGAATGGGTCTGGGTGGGTTACTCTTCAGAGGGTAGGTGTGGACTTGATGGGCCAAACAGCCTGTTTCCACACTGTAGGGATTCTATGATTCTATGAACTCCATTGGCTTACTTGAAAGACAACTAGAAGCAGAAGACTTCCATTCATACAATTCCTTCCATTGGATGTTCCAAAGCACTTTACAGATAATGACATGTGACAATTATTGACTAGAGGTAACCACCCCCAACTCCCACTGATTTTTTTCACACAGAGGGCAGTGCATGTATGGAATGAGCTGCCAAAGGAAGTGGTGGAGTCTGGTACAGTTACAACATTTAAAAGGCACCTGAATGGGTATATGGATAGGAAGGGTTTAGAGGGACAAGGGCAAAATTCTGGCAAATGATACTAGATTAAATTAGAATATCTGGATGAGTTGGACTGAAAGGTCTATTTCCGTGTTATACAGCTCTCTGACTCTATAAGTGCACTGTAATTGCTCACACAAGGGAGTAGGCAGGCCGTCAGTTGAACATCTGAAGTGGAATTTAATGATTCCTCCCAAGATATATTTGGTGCTGATGAGGTATTTAGTCAGGTGTTATTCAGGGACCTTGCCAACTTGCCGCCTCTATCCTTCTTACCCAGCTGGCAATTGTTGGCAAAGGGGCTAATAGCTCTTGTTGAGCAGGGCATGTGGCCTCCCAAATCCGTGTTGCCAGGAAGGATCACCACTGGCTATGCACGTGCCTGCTCAGAGTGTCATTGTGGCTGAGCTTCCCCAGATAATGTACCTATCACATTTCCAACTCCCCTCCTCCAAGTCCCTCCTCCCTACCTTTTATCTTCTCCTGCTGAACACTCTCTGCTCATTCCTGAAGAAGGGCCTGTGCCCGAAACGTCGAATCTCCTGTTCCCTGGATGCTGCCTGACCTGCTGTGCTGTTCCAGCAATAAAGTTTCAACCCAGATAATGTAGCACAAGGCATTTGGATGAGACTCCTGTCACTTTAATTAGATACCATCACCTATCTATTCTACCCTGGAGTGGGACTTGAAAGCACAATCTACTGACTCAGAGGCAAGAGCATTACTCACTTAGTTGCCACTGAAATCAGGTGACAGATGTCCTCCCTAATGATGCCTCTTCCTTATTGCAAAACAACATTAAATTTATTATAATTATATTCGCTGTTCTGCAAATATTTTCCTGATTGTGCAATCAAGAAAACAAGGATATTGCCTGACAATGAATTCTTCGGTAGATAGGGTAGCAATAACGCACTTGCCGAAATTAAACGCAGGTCACAAATTGGAAAATTTGCTCAAGTTGGACTTAATTTTTTCTTCTCCATCAATGAATTACAGTCACTACCTCAGTGCATGTGTGGAGGCTTGGAACTGAGATTCAATGAGTGAATGATTCACATTCACATCGACCTGCCAACTATGACACCCACACAAGTAGTGGCAAGATGGTACTAACCTCGCTGTGCCGTGGTGGGATTTGGGTTTGTTTTCATATGTAGCCTCCAGCATATAAATGAAAGCAATTATTCAGCAGAATAACTTGAACTGAGAAAAACAAAACAAAAATTGTTACTGCTGGAAAAAGTGACAAAAAGGATGAAGTAATGTGAAGGAAGATGTTCCTTAGGGCTCTGTGTGAGAACAATGTACTATTTTTATGAGAATGACAAGCTTGGGCAAGATATGTACTTCACAGAAGCTACAGTTCATGAACTGGTAAACCTATAAATGGTTAGCAAATTAATTATTACATCTTCCACTTGGAAAAGTTATAAAAGTTCTGATTGACTGAAGTCTATTTAATAGCTAAACAGCCTACTGAGTGCAGGGTATTTGACAGAATTGATTTGAGTATTGTTAAAAAAGGGCATGTTTTGGTACAATGGCTCAGTGGTTCCACTGTTGCCTCACATCACCAGGATCCTAGGTTTGATTCCACCCTCAGGTGACTATCTGTGTGGAGTTTGCACATTGTCCCCAACTCTGCATGCGTTCTCTCTTGATGCTCCAGTTTCCTCCCACAGTCCAAAAATGTGCAGGTTAGTTGGATTGGCCATACTGAATTGCCCATAGTGCCCAGGGATGTGCAGGCGAGGTGGATCAGCCATGGGAAATGCAGGTTTGCAGGGATAGGGTTGGGGGAGGTGGTTCTGGATGGGATACCCTTTGGAGTGCCCATGCAGACTTAATGGTCTGAATGGTCTCTTTCCGCACTGTCAGGATTCTATTCTGCTTTGTTAAAGATTTTCATCTTGCACTCGTCACAATACTTGCAAGAAACACCAATAGAAGGGGGAAAGGGATGCTTCCCCAATATAGGTGTGAGGGACCAGATAACCCCCTTCTGCACTGTAACAATTATGTGATTCTGTGACTTTGGGATTTCTTGTAAGTGTCTTCATCATTGCATGACAAGAAGCTTTGACAGAATGTGAATCTTTTTGCATTAGAGAAACACTAAAGTTAAAGAGATCACTCAGCATGTTTCCTCATAGTGAAATAACTCCAAAGAATATAATATCCCGTCACCCAGTCACCTTTTACTTACATATGCATAGTGCTTGACACTGATTTGGTTCCTTCAGAGCCAGCTGTCAGAGTGAGCAGACCTTCTGAACACTCCTGTTTATATCTGCCAGCACAGACTCCCTGATTGGACCAGGTTAACAGCCTTAATCAGGGAACTCAGATTCTATGAGGTCCACTTTGTTACAGTCACTACACATAGCACCAATACTAACACCACCACAACATTTCTAATCTATTAAACACCCTTCTTCTGTCCATTGTACTTTTATTGCTAGTTCTCCATTCTTAGGAATCATCTTAACTCTTGACTCACACTTGGAATGGCGTAAGCCTTTCAAGGGATAGGGCAGGAAAATGGAAGTTAAAGGAGCAAATAATTATAATCTCAATGGCGGAACAGATTCAAAAAAATCTTTGGCCTACTCCTTCTCCTATTTTTAGCATTCTCCCCAAGGCATTAGTAACATTTATTTTTGTGGAAGCTTCATTATTACAAATGAAGTAAAGTTACAGAAAAGCCTGAAGGACACCAGTCATTGATCTGACCAGTAAAATTATACTCTTTTCCAACCTCTTCTGTCATGCAGAAGGTACAGAAGCTTAAAAACACGTACCAACAGATTCAAGAGCAGCTTCTTCCCTGCTGTTATTAGACTTCTGACCTCTCAAATTTCAAATCCAATGTTTATCTCGCTTTGTGTATACCTTGTCTGCAGCTGTAACATTGTATTTCTGACTCTGTTACCTGAAGGCACTTTGTATAGTATGATTTGCCTGTGCTGCACGCAAAACAAAACTTTTCACTGTACCTAGGTGCACATGACAACAATAAATCAAATCAAATATGTATTTGCCTTTGACACGATTCTATGACAAAAATTAATTGAGATACTGCTGATTAAAACTAGTTAAAATGTAATTGCGCTCTCATTTTGTAATATTTGCACTTAAATATGTTCAACTACCTCTACAGAAACAAACTGGACTGACCCATATTTTCCTTGGCTAAGTGGCCATTGCATCAGGTTTTTTCGGAGGGGTTCATGCTTAGCGAGATGGCTTGCCCTATTTTTGTTTCATTAACTAGCTACTGTTGCATCCCTCATGTTTGATTCTATTCCTGTCTTACCAAGAACAGCACCTCACCATTGACCAGGCATCCAGTGAACGAACAACATCCCTTGCAGCTGCGCCATCTGTATTCCTGTGGACAATCAATGTTGTTCTTAATGGAAGCAAAATGTCACAGGTTACTCCTCCCAAATCTGTTCCGCTGCCCCATCCCCGACCTCCGCCTGTCCCCAGCAACTCTCTTTGCCATGAAATTCTCCTCTCAGTTTATCTTGGGCAGCAATCGAGCCTGGAGACATTTCTTAGTAAACATAGATGAAGGTTTCGTTTCTGAGAAAAGCTTTTTGGCAACAAATGGCATAGCATCAAGTTTCCATGCAACAATTTTACAACTGAAATAACATTTTTGAGGCAAAACATTTACCTAGGAAGGCTTCTTGAAGCCAAATACTCACCTTGAAAGTCACCGCAACTATTTAGCGTCATTGATTCTTCGGCTCTTCAACCAATGTTGAGGCTGAGGAAGTCTGGACACTTTGGAGTTGAAAAGCAATGTCCAAACATTGGTGTGTTGAGATCCTGCTGATTAAAACCAGTTAAAATGCCATTGCAGTGAAGTCTTACTGTGCAATATTTGCATGTGAATGTGTTCAGCTACTTCTAGAGAAACAAATTGAGCTGCACTTTATTTTTCTTGTTTACATGCCCATTGTGTCTGTTTTTTTTTGGAAAGAATTCATGCTTAGCGAGATTTCTCACCCTGTTTTGTTTAATTAGCTGGCTACCCTCTCCCTGCAGTATCTGTCATGTTCAATTCTATTCTGCTCTTACCAAGCATCGTTCCTGGAGCACCTCACCTGATATCCACTGAAAGACCAATGTTCCTTGTACTTTTTAAAGTTTATGTATTTGTGGGATGTGGGCGTCGCTGGCTGGGCCAGCATTTATCCCTAGTTACCCTTGAGAAGGTGTGGGTGAGCTGCCCTCCTGAACTGCTCCAGTCAGCCTACTGTGGGATGACAATGCTAATGGGAGTGAATTCCATGATTTTGAACCAGCAATATATTTCTGGGTCAGGACGGTGAGTTGCTTGGAGGGAAACGTGAAGGTGGTAGTGGTCTCATGTATCTGTTGCCTTTGTCCTTCCAGATGGATGTGGTCTTGGGTTTGGAAGGTGCTGTCTGAGGATCTTTGGGAGATTTCTACAGTGCATCCGGTAGATAGTACACACTGCTGCTACTGAGTGCTGGTGGTGGAGGGAATGAATACCCTTCTGGATGTGATGTCAATGAAGCAGGCTGCTTTGTCCTGGATGGTGTCAAGCTTCTTGAGTGTTGCTGGGGCTACAGCATCTTTGTTCTCCTGGATAAGAGTTGGCAATCCACTCTTGCTCCTGAACGTCAGCGAAATGGCACAGCAGACACCAAAGCTGTACTGTTCACAACACATAACCAGCAGTGCTCTGATTCTCTCACACATGTAACCCATTGTCTCATCTTCATCACTGTTGAAACCCCCAGGCCACACTGTTCCTCTTAGATACATCCCGTGTAAAGACCTCTCTGAGATCCCAATACTCATTCCCCAATGCCTAGTGCTCACTGTGTGGTATTGTGTGAAACAGATGGGAAAACTGGCCAACCCCTGTTTGTAGCATACCCTTTGACTGTCCTTTGTACAACCCCAGAGCTGCCTAACACATCACAAGTTAAGACTATAACAAAGGTCAAAGCATTGCTAACCTCAGCAGGACTTGATGTCGGCTGAGTCCACATAAATCTTTGACCTTGGTGGACCCCGTCAGAGCTTGAGCAGGCTGGCTCCACATATATCTTGGGATACTGATTTAACCCAAATAAAGACATCACACCAAAATCCTTTGAGCCCCTTATAAGGATGGGATTAGGGATGGTGAATGCGACACCAGGTTTTGGAGGTCAATATGATAAACCTCTGAAGTAATAACCCAGATCATAATTCAATGTACCGGTCTAATGGATGACTAACCTCTAGTGATAGTTTTTGATAGCTATTGATAAATTTTAAGTATAAGTATTCCTGCTTTTCTCTCTGTAAGCGCAAACTTGAGAGAGAAGTAGAGAGCTGCGAGCATTGAAAACCAACAAAAGGGAACACAAAGAAAGTGAGCACAGGCTGTGGATCGCACCCATGTTGCCAACCAGATGCTGGCACCGGATCTTGGACCATGCGCACCTAGCTCCCATTTACTGCAACCATTTCTCATTCAGGTCTGTCTGCCTGTAATGCCAGACCACCATCATACACAAAGACAGCTTTGTCTTCCTCACTGTCCCAGTGCTCCTCCTCCTCGAAGGCTGCTCCCCTCCACCCAGCTCCTCGGCATCTGTCACATTGCCCTGTTGCCTGCTCCAATCGTGCAGAGGTCAGTGGTCCAGCTCTCTCAGCACACTCTGTGCTGACTGTACTGGAGGGCCACTCTGGACCTGTCCCTGCTCCAGCTTCCCCAACAACCATCCACAATGTCTCCTGAAACCTGACATCACTGATTCCCATGATGCTCCTCTACTCCCCTGTGAAAGTCACGGTGGGGGCTCCTGCCAATAAATCACCACACCCCCCCCAACTTAGTCTGATGATGTTCCGTATAGCCTCCCCTACACCTTGACACTCCACTCCACCCCCACAAATGTCTCTTCCTTCTCCCTCAAAGCTTTCCCGCCACTCTTGGTGATGATCCCCACAGGACCCCTTGCACCCTCCTGAACTATTGACATTTGGACCCCCTCCCAGGAGTGTATTTGCCCCAGGCCTTTGACCGATTTTGACAAGCAGTCCCTAAACAAGACAGAGCAGAACTCTGACCACTGTCTTTGCAGCTCCCAAGCTAATGATACATGATTCCCCTGTCTGCTGGTCTGGCTCTATAAGACTGACTCCCCAGACCACTATCAGTCAGATTCCCTGACCGTGACTGTCCCTAGTGGACAACTGACTGTGGCCGAGCCCCTGAACTGTGTGTAGACTGGGGTCCCATAACAGGACCCTCTGATTGACAGCAACGCCCCACATCCTCTTGACTGGATCAAGGAATAGCCCCTACCTTGTTTCTGACATGGCCTTTTGGTTGAATGGGCATGTAGTCCATTTGCTGACACATGCTCTAGATGTTAAACCAGCAAGAGGTCAATGTCTGCCTCAACCTTCCACATAGATCCCTACTGACAAGCAACCTGTCCGTGTGTGTGTGAGTGCCCCAGCACAGCAGTACCAATAACCTTTGACTCTGGTCAAAGTACCAACGTACTGACAGGCATAGAATGTTCACCTATTACGAACAATGTGCTTTTACTCCCCCCATCATTCAGACAGCCCTCCACTGGACCACCTCCATTCCCCTTTCCACTGCTCTAAACCTCCCCCTCCAATCGCAATAAAGACAGAGTCCCCCTCATCCTCACCTACCCCCACCAATCTCTGCATCCAACGCATCATTCTTAAACACTTGCGCCAAATCCAACTAGACCTCCAACACCAAGAACATCTTCCCCTCCCCACCCCTCTCTGCCTTCCACAACGTCCATTCCCTTCGGCAGTCTTTGGTTTGCCCCACCCTCCACACCAACACCCATGAAGCCCCCGGTACCTTCCCCTGCAACTAGAAGGGATGGCAGTAGACCACTCCCCTCACCTTCATCCTTCCAGTCCTTCCAGATGAGACAGAGGTTCACCTACCTCTCCTCCAACCTAGGTAAATACAATGACTGCAGATGCTGCAAACCAGATTCTGGATTAGTGGTGCTGGAAGAGCACAGCAGATCAGCCAGCATCCGAGGAGCAGTAAAATCGATGTTTCGGGCAAAAGCTCTTCATCAGGAATACAGGCAGAGAGCCTGAAGGGTGGAGAGATAAGCTAGAGGAGGGTGGGGGTGGGGAGAAAGTAGCATAGAGTACAATAGGTGAATGGGGGAGGGGATGAAGGTGATCGGTCAGGGTGGAGTGGATAGATGGAAAAGAAGATAGGCAGGTAGGACAAGTCATGGGGACAGTGCTGAGCTAGAAATTTGGAACTAGGGTGAGGTGTGGGAAGGGGAAATGAGGAAACTGTTGAAGTCCACATTGATGCCCTGGGATTGAAGTGTTCCGAGGCAGAAGATGAG